>NC_056729.1:702669113-702704113 GCF_019279795.1 Protopterus annectens | reverse complement strand
TGTACCTCAGACAAATGTGTATGAATACATATGCTCCGTGACTGTCAGTGTGTCAGGTTAATAGCACCAATCATCTAAATGTGTCCCTGAGGGTGTTATGCAGTGTCCCTAATTCAGTGTTCATTCTCCCCCATTTGTATGTGAGGTCTGCTAGTGACAGAAAGCGCATATTCCGCCAACTACCTTAGACAGATGATAGCATAATAGGTTGGGGTTACCACCTGTCCACCTTTGCAAGGGCACTCCCCTTTGGGCAACTGTGTCCTGCAAAATAAATGTAATTATGGCAAATGGCCTGTGATTTAGGGCAAAGATCCCATATATTGTCTGTAGTTGTTGCATAAAATGATTATGTTGTATCTGAAACACCTAGATGTTATAGGAATAGTAGTATAAGCAACTATAATGCTACAAGAATAACCTTTTATTAAGGCAAAACAGTGAAGTACTCTCTTTCCTACTGGCTGTGGGTATGTGTTGCCCTGCCACATCTGACATCTCTACATACAGGTCCTATAGGGTTGCCACCTTTCAAAATGGCCAAAGTGGGACCTGCTCCATAGAAATATCAGACGTACCAGGTCAGAACATACCTACAGCCGTGCATAGTACAGAACTATATGTATTTGCACAAATAACAGCTTAGTCTAGTATCAGTCGAATTGCTTATGCTACTTCACATAACATATAGAAGTGTCATATATACAATAACTGTTACATGCAGCTATTGCAGAAAAGTAGAATATAATATTGTCCTGTAATCAGGACATTTGCTATGTCTTGATTATTTTCACATGACACATCTGCCTAAGGAGGGACTGTCCCACGCAAAGTGGGACAGGTGTTAATCCTAAAGTCCCACCTCGGCCAATTTAAAATGTGGCAAACCTACAATAGGTATGCGGTAGCATGACTCAACAGACAGATATGGGTCCCAAAACACAATTACTTGTCTTCATTGCAGAATATCAGTTTCCATGTATCAGCCAGACGGGAGCAGATTGTATGAGGAACACACATATAATATGATTAACTCACTGGACAGGCCACCGATTCCATACAGTCAAACGCCACGCCCTCGCCTAATGGTCAGCCATACCCAATACTGTAGTCATGTAGTCCGATGTAATAGGCATCACAAGGGATCGCTCCCACCCAGGGGTGTGAGTGACAGATGCAACCAGCAATGTCGGTGCATGTGCAAGTGCGGGAGCGAGCGGGTGTAATTGTGTTTGGCTACCAGTATGCGAGTATTGCACTGGTAAAGAAATGTGGAGGCTAACCAAGTGCAAGAAGCTGTAACCAGAGGTCAGCAGTGCTTAACACTCTGCAAACCCATGCACAACCGCTCCCATCTGCTTCAATGTGCCTTACTCCCTCCGTATCCAATGGGCTTGTTCTGCCCTGCAACCAAATAACCATCCTTTGCAAGGGTTGGTAGCAGGGCCCTGCACACACAGCTAATGTGAATTACCAATATGCCATGGCAAATATACAGACAATGGACAGTACCATACACATACCATACAGCACAGTCATTGAACAGTATAACAATGTACCGGCAGATATATCCGGACCACTGGTGTTTGCAGACCTGGCCTTCATGTGTTTACGTGTGTGAGCATGCCCAGTATGACCATTCCGCATGTTGTTGACTGACATTGCCATCATACCTTCATGTGTTTGGGCATGCCCAGTTTGGGCAACTGTATCACATGTGTTACATGTCCAGGTAGTCTGTACTGTGGTGCCGACCTCTGCGTTGTACACTGACAGGTGGCATGCTGTGTCTGCAGGGTATCCATCAGTCATGTGGCATTAACTGTTGCTACATTTCTGCACAGCATGGGGGGACATCCGACTGTATCCACATTCCTACACAGCAGTGGGGGGGGAGTGCACCTGACTGTTGCTATATATGTACATTGGAAGAGGGGCACATCTGACACTTGTACACATTTGCTAGTACTGTACTGGTATGTCAGGTACTCCATTTCAGTGTGTAGACCTACCTATTGTGCTGGCTAGAGGCATACCAGTGTACTCCAGATCTTAGCTTTAATTACCAACATAGTACTTTCAGACGTCCTAGCCTTCACAACCTACATCCAACTACCTGTCCTGCTGTAGTCTGTCTGTGTGGGTCTGTGGGGGGGTTATCCATAGGGCACATTCAGAGGCCATAGTACAGCATTTGTTTGTGTTGGTCTACACCTGTCCAGCTGGTTGAGACTTATGTGGGCTGCATGGACACACATGATGCTCAGCCCATTACCTGCAGTGGGTTTTGTCACTCTGTGTACTACTGGCCACTATGGTATATCCAGTATGGACAGATGTAATGGTGCCACTATGGGCATCTACTGTCTGCTGCCATAATATTTGGCCACCCAATTCCCTTGCATGCTCACATCCATACCATAGCTATAGGTACCAACACATTCTAATACATCTGCCAATTGGTAGGTTGATTGACTTACCTTGAGGGTGTGCCGGATCTGAGGATGGTGCTGGAGGGCTGCCTATGTCAGATGCACATAGTACACACCCTATATATGGCTGAGCACAGGTGGTGTCATGTTTGGCATCCCTTTTACTGTCTGTGTGAGTCAGAGAGAGTGACATTCCCTGGGTCCCTACTGTGTCAGTGCATATGCTATGCATTGCCTGTTTGCCAAGGCCAGGTCATACTGGGCATGCCTCCTTCCGCCTACTGGGTCAGGCTCAGGTTGTTCCTCCTCTGAGTCACTCTGTGCCTGTACCGGACCTGGCATTGGTGGGGGGCTGTGTGGCCCTGCCCTATGCTGTTCCTGCTGCAGCTGTTTTTGCAGGATCATATTGTGTAGTATAGCACATACCATAACAATTTGAGTGCATGTAGCTGGCAAATACCACAAGGCTCCACCGGATGTGTCCAGACACCAGGACCGTGACCTGAGCATCCCAAACACATGCTCTATTATATGTCTGGCTTGTGCGTGTGCCTCATTATGGCATCATTGTTCAGGTGTGTGTGCATTTCTGATGGGTGTCATCAGCCAGGGCTCCAGTGGGTACCCAGCATCCCCCACTAGGTGACCGTAGCAGATGTCCATATTGGCAAAGCTGCTGTACAGCTGCATCAGATGCCATATGTCTGATTTCTCATAGCTTCCAGCGTAGCCAGCACACACATTCATTATAATGCCCTGGGCATCGCATACGACCTGGCAGTTGATGGAGGGGATGCCCCTGCGGTTGATGCAGGCCCTACCCTTCACACCAGGTGGTGCTTTGATGCATACGTGCATGCAGGCTATAGCACCCACTACCCCAGGGTAGACTGCCATTTGGTGGAAGAGACGCATATTGCTGGTCAACACCTCACGTGTGTTTAGGAAATGTACGTGCTCACTGGCATGTGCTGACATGGCATCCAGGAACTGGTGGAATACCCTAGATGCTGATGCCTGTGAGATCCCCATGATATCCCCAGTTGTGCTTTGGGAGGTACCTATGGCTAGTATACCTAGGCCTACACATACCTTGGTATCCACTGGGATGTGTTCCACAGCAGTCTGTTCGATGTTTCAGGTGTGGCCGGCACAGCTCAACAATCTGCTGTAGGAGGTCTCTGTCCACCCTATAGCGCTCCACTATCCCCAGCTCATGTAGCCCCTGGTAGGTTACCCTGGGTCTGTACACTCTTCTCTGTCTCCTCACTGAGGGTTGTTCAGCAGCATTCACATCCTCACCACCCTCGGCCTCTTGCACATGTTGGTCTATGTTGCCTGCTGCAGCCCTTCTCATTTCATAGGTTTGTTTGTTAAAATTTCCCCGCATGTATACACCGGTGGTGTAGAGTGTGGAAAAACCAGAGGTGAAGGTGTTTGCTTAGTTTATAGTAGTGTCCTGGGCTAGGCTGGTCTGCCACCCCTGTAAATCAGCTGATTCTGATGCATATCACCTGTTAGCTCAGCTAGTTCACCTTGATTACTCTCCTACTGTTGTTGTCCCTCCCAATTGCACTAGTCAGGTATAAGACACACCCCTAGGTAAGCCGTGCTAAGCAAGGAGCAATCACGAGCTACAGGGTGCCAATCAGCGCACAGTATGCCTGATACCCCCCCATGATGTCACCTATATCCAAGGTCTGCACCCGGTTATCTTTACATATACACTGTTGGGACCTGCATCACACCCTGGGGATAACCGGGATTCACTATCTTTTACCTCACGTGCATAGTATCGCCTTCTAATGCATAGTTACATGACCCATACTGAGCCTCCCCAAAACTAACCACTGATTACCGTTGCGCAGACCCGCACACAACTGCTTGAAAGCACCTTACTCACACCGTATGCAATGGCCCTTGTTCTGCCCAGCAATAAAACATCCGGCCTCTGCAAGGCTCAATACCAGGACCCTGCACACCACAGGTGATGTGCTGTACTACTAAGCCATGGCAGATATACATACATTGGAGGTTATCACGTACAGATCATCCAGCACAGGCATTCAACAGTATAGGACATGTATTCCATCATGTAGCTGTATGTGTGTTAATGTCCATATATATATATATATATATATATATATATATATATATATATATATATATATATATATATATTTATGTATTTATATATATATATATATATATATATATATATATATATATATATATATATATACACACACACACACACACACACATACATAGCTATAGCATACATCTCCCAGGAGCAAATCTCTTGAAAACAAAACATTAGACAAGAATGCAAAGGAAACCACCAGCTTTTCCTGTATTATGTACAGGTGTTAATCCCAAGGCAAGTGTGTTTCTGTGCGACACACTGGTCCAGACTGTATTCAGGGTAATATAAGGGTTGCTGGCTTTACTCACCAGGCCTATTGCCGAATGTATGGGTATGTCTTGCCAACCCAGTTTCTTGGCTGATTGTGACATTTATGGGCTCTATATAGGGAAACAATAAAACACGCTCTTCAACACATCCAGGGGCTAGCCACCCACAGCCACCAACACATAGGATATGACTGGCAAACACACACACCTGCTATGCCTTGGAATAGAACACCTACCTGACTATCCTATCACACTACAGCATGGCGCAGTTACAGAACGCACTATCAAGATTACTGGGACACAGCATTCCCAGAGATGTACTTCTAGGTGGATGGCAGCATCGGCATTGCCAAAGTTGGAGATAGGAATTTTATGGAGTGTGAGCAGTTTAAAAGCATATACCTGTCTCCAGGTAGACAGACAGACACACACACACACACACACACACACACACACACACACACAGTTGGCATGCCTGGGATTAGAACAGCAACCTACCTACCTTATCACACTACAACACTATGCAGTTACAGGATGCGCTACCGAGTTTACTGTTACACAGCACTTGCAGAGGTGTACTTCTAGGTGGATTACAACATCAGCATTGCCAAAGTTGGCGATAGGAATTGTATGGAGTGTGAGCAGTGTAAAAGCATATACCTGTTTCCAGGCAGACAGAGGCACACACACATACACAGTTGGCATGCCTGGGATTAGAACAGCGACCTACCTACCTTATCACACTACAGCATTACAAAGTTACAGAATACGCTAATGAGTTTACTGGTACACAGCACTCCCAAAGGTGTACTTCTAGGTGGATTACAACATCAGCATTGCCAAAGTTGGTGATAGGAATTGTATGGAGTGCGAGCAGTGTAAAAGCATATAACTGTCTCCAGGCAGACAGAGCCACACACACACAGTTGGCATGCCTGGGATTAGAACAGCAACCTACCTACCTTATCACACTACAGCATTACGCAGTTATAGAATGCGCTACAAAGATTGCTGGGATACAGCACTCCCAGTGGTGTACTTCTAGGTGGGTGGCAACATCGGCATTGCCAAAGTTGGCGATAGGAATTGTATGGAGTGTGAGCGGTGTAAAAGCATAATTCTGTCCCCAGGCAGGCAGAGGCAAACACACACACCAGTGGTGAGATCAGAACAACCGCTTATCAACAAATCACTATTACAATACTACATAGATATGAGTCGCACCGCATAGACTACACCTTTCAAGGCTGTCATTGTGACCTTCTAGGAATGTGGACATTGACATGGATGCTGGCAGTTAGGATGTACATACCCGTGAACCTGTGTGTTCAATGTAGGAATCCATCCTGAAGTGGAGGATGGCCATCTGTTGAATGGACGACTACTACCACTATACAGGGTAACATTGGCCATGCCCATACACATAGAGGCACATAACTGACACAAGGTGTCACTGGATATGCTCACACACTTAGTAGCTCACGACCGTTTGGAATGCACTATGTGTCCATCTACACAAGGTTATACTGGGCATGCTCACACACTTAGTAGCACAGGCCTGTTTTGTATGCACTCCGCCTCTAAACATGGAAGGGCACAGTGGCCATGCTATTACAGTTAGACATGAACAACACATTGTAATGGCCTCCAGTGTCAGTAGTTGTCATTGTCAGCAGGAACGCTGCACTACATATACCTGACACTGGTTTTCCACAAAACATCTGCTGCTGTCCGCCACCTTAGATGTACCAATCTATACCAAGCACAATACTACCACCAGTGGTGATGTCCTGCCAGGAGTGGCTACTTCGCCCATATAGTGCCAGTCATAGTCGAATGTCCTGAACCCAGGATAACACCCTGACACCTAGAGGACAACCGCATTGTATGTGCATGCTAAACAGTGCTAGATGTGTAGTGTTCGTAATCACAGCTGCTCACTGTAGATCCAACAATGGGGAATAGGTTCATAGGTTCATAGGTTCATAGGTTTATACTAGGCTATCTGCCCTAAGGCATTTATAAGCCTAGCCCAAATTTTTGTGGCTTACACCACCCCTTATATGAAAAAATACTGTGCCCATTAGTTTGTTGTGCCTCTGTCCAGCAGTGACACAGAGATGATTCGGGGGTAAACCACGATCTCCCATCCACAGGTCTAGATTTCTCTTGAACAGAGTCAGCGAGGTGCTCTGCCTCACATGGACTGGGATTTTATTCCACAGCCTAGGGAGTCTCTGAGTGATAAATCTATCCCTCCAGCACGTCCTATTTATATCCGTGCTAAGGTTTAAGTCGCTTGCTCTAGTGGTTTTGGTGGATTTGGATTTTTTGAGGTGGAGCATGTCCATTAATTCCGGGTTGGACATGGCCTTGTATGTCAGGCACATGTCACCTCTGAGCAGACGGTATGCGACTGAGTAGAGCTGGAGTTTCTTCAATCTGGCAGCATATGACAGATTTTGGAGTCCCTTTATCCTTTTGGTAAGGAACTTTTGGGGTCTCTCCAATTGCTGCAGATGTCGGGTGAGATACATCCCGAATGGGGCATTGTACTCTATCATTGGTCTGATAAGTGAAGAGTACAGGGAACAATGACCTCACTAGATCTGGATGTGAATCCCTTCATGATCAGGTGGGCAATGTAGAAGGTCTTTCTAACCACTTTAGCAATGTGAGTGTCAAAAGAAAGGCCACTGTCAACCTGGGTCCCCAGGTCCCTGATAACCTCTTCTGTGCTTAGTGGATTGCCATCTATATGGTAGCTTGGGGTTACCTTGTTTTTCCCGAAGGGTATGACTATACATTTTTTGGCGTTTAACTTCAGGCCATGGCTCTGGCACCAGCTATCTGTTTCCGTGAGTCCCTTCTGAAGGATATCCGTGTCCGATGCACTTTCCACTATGGCGCCCAGTTTGCAGTCGTCTGCAAACTTTGTCAGCCAAAGTCCTCCCTTTATCTGTGCAGTGAGGAAGACCTGGCTGAATGCTCAGTACTGCACAAAAGCACTACCACTGTATACATCGGAACCAGACATGTGGGCCATAACACAGGTACGGACCGCACCAGGTGGTGGTGTCCCCACGTACATGAAGGCCACTTACATGTACTGACTAGTACACCCTCAAAAGGCATCACAGATGTGTCAGGTGCAGGTCACAGTGTCAAAAGCTGCATTGTAGGATGTAGCCCTCAGATGTCACAATGGCCTTGGACCAGCAATACACATCCATACATGTGGTAGGACATAGTACAACACCATGTGACCTTTGACCAGTGGACTGTACCTAGCTCTACATCAACTGTGCAGACTACCCATGTACTGACACAGTTGCATCATGTGTTATGCAATGCAATGATAACATGGTTTGTAATCAAGTTGGCTGTACCCATACCAGGGGCTCTTGCTTATATACAGCAGTAACAGATGACTGTTGCTGTACACCCCATCATTGCCAACTAAATATGGTGATATGCTGACAGTATGGCAAGATGTACATCAGATATGGACAGTTGTGTGGACATAACTAAGTGGTGGGGCATCTTTGCAATTGGATGTTTGCTGAG
Source organism: Protopterus annectens (assembly GCF_019279795.1). Taxonomy (NCBI): domain Eukaryota; kingdom Metazoa; phylum Chordata; order Ceratodontiformes; family Protopteridae; genus Protopterus; species Protopterus annectens. The sequence continues at coordinate 702,695,699 of NC_056729.1, read as the reverse complement.
GACAGCTCACAGGTGTGTCACAAGCAGTCCTTCATGAACCTGTGTAAGCACTAAGCTATGGCTCTGTTAATTGAAGGGGAACACACAAAACCTAGACAGCAGTCAGGGTGTCACTGACTGAAAATCACTTGACAACTGTAACACCTAAGAACTCCCGTGTGCATACATTGGCACAATTGCCAAAGGAAGCATCAGTACATATTGTAATGTGTGCATTACTGCTGCATGTCTGTCATACGTATCATGGGATAGCAGGTGTTTGATTCACAGTACTGTCATGTGTGTTTGCTTGTGTGTCCATATATGTCACGTATGGTGGGAAATACATCCCAATTGTTACTCACTCTCCTGTGCATTGTTGTAGATATCAGTACATAACGCAATGTAGAAAGCAGGACATAGGCAGGGGTGGGGTGTGTATCACACACATGTGAGCTATCTGTATGTGCATGGCATAGGTGTATTCAACTGTGAACTCCACAGTGTGTGTGTGTGTGTGTGTGTGTGTGTGTGTGTGTGTGTGTGTGTGTGTGTATGTATGTCTGGCTGTCTGGTCCATGGAGTGAGGATGTATGTTATCATAGTGAACAGATAGGACTCCTACCCCCTCCAGGCGATGCAATCCACTATCCTGCTGATGCCCTCGATCTTAGGCCATACTGACTACCTGTACATGTGTATTCTCTGTGGTGCATCATGTAGGTGCACAGTACTGTGATGATGATCACCACATAGGCAGGAGTCCGCACTTCAACACTATCAAGTGTGTGTGTGTGTGTGTGTGTGTGTGTGTGTGTGTGTGTGTGTGTGTGTGTGTGTGTGTGTTTCAGTGTCATTGACACAGTGGGTGTGAGTGTGTCCCTGTGTCTGAATACATGTGTGTGACTACCTGTGTCTGTGTATAGTCACAATGAGGCATCACGCTATCAAATGGCCTCTACCCTTGTCATCAGCTAGACTGCTATATTAACTCCCCACCCCATGTAACTGTACCCATGATGTCACCCAGTATGGATGTCATGTCTCTAGCCACAGTAGCTTATAACACAGCTCCCATGCTCTTGGATCAGTTGACCTGTAGACGTGTTTGGAATGGCAGCCTTTGTAACTGTGATGTTGAAGCTACGGATAACATGCTGGTATTTCCATACATACCGGTGAGTAGTCCATGGTTACATATGGGACACTAACTGCAAACACCGACACTCACCGGCACATGCAAGTAGACCTGAAGGAGGGAAGCAGGACATCATGACCAACACGCTGTTACTGGTGTTACCAGGACACATACTGTTAACAGTAATCAATGCATTCTAAACCTGTACTACATAGATGTCTGCTGCCTTTTAACAGTACATAATTGTAATCCACACCTATCCCCCCATTCTGTTCACCCTGTGCATCAGACCATATAAGCATTACCCTGCACCGATGGTGTGGATGACAGGGATGCTGCACAGGCATCATCATATGCACAGGGTGATAATGTTTGCCAGGGGCTTAGGCTGCACCATTGGATGACATCATGTGTGTGGGTTAGGCCTTTGATTTAATTGGCCATGTGTGGTTGTTATGCATGTGTGTGTTGGGTGCCCTACAGATGTTTCTGGTGTGTGCGTGTATGTATGCACACAGTTCTGACATGTGTCTGGCCTACACAGGGGTATTATTGACAGCTCCAGACTGTACAGACCAGGTCTTACAGCTCACAGTGTCTGGCCATGGCCACGTGACCTGTGCCTCCCAGGTGTTGCATGGGCACTACCTGACAGAGGTGCAGATTGGGTACTGTCCGATGACACATGTCCACCAGAACCTTGTCCCTGTTGGGACCATACAGGGTCACATGCACGTGGCCTGCTGTGTCCTGGTGTGGACAGCACAGCACCAGCTGCATTGCTGCTGCTACTGCCACTATGAAAGTGGGTATGTGAGGTAGCTCGTTCACGTAGACTTGCACCAGGTGTCGTAGCTGGCCTACATCCATGTGCCCTACGCCTCACTGCTACCACATGTTCCAGCACAGACAGCTCATGCTCGCGAATTGTCATGCCACGGTCTAGGATTCCAACCATGTCACCCAATCGTCTATCCAATACATCAGCAATCTGCTGTTGAGCATTTGCCATTGCCTGGATGTTGTTGTTTAAAGAATGGATAGCAGCCCTCTGAAGCCTCTGCCCTTCTCTGTTCTGCCATTCAGCACATGCTTGTACTGCCATTACAGCCTGAAACATGCGTCTGGTGACACCAGCTGCTGCACTCTGTCCTGCAGGTGCTTGTCAGCCAGAGGTCCTCATACGAGCAGCACTGGCTGCATGCCTGTGTGGGCCATCTCCAGTCATTTGCCTGATGCCATGGTGTGAAGGCACACCTTCCATAGCCACCACATGTTCCTGTTCCAAGCAACCACATGCCAACGGTCCTTCCTCTATGGCCACTGGTGATGGGGTATGTGTTGGCAGGAAAACTGTGTGCGAGGATGTGGGGGATATAGGTGGAATGGCAACCAATGGCACAGATTCAGCCCCTGACAGCCCTGCCTGTGCCTCAATCATACGTTCATCATCACTACTAGAGTCTGTGTGGACACTAACATCAGATGGACCGCAGGAGGGTAACGCACCTACATCACCTGTAAGGGCAGACAAAAACTCTACATTACAATCAAGGCACACACACAGACACACACACAGACACACATACAGACACACATACAGACACATGCTATGGCACACAACATGCATGTGATATGACAGAAGGCATGCAATATGCATGTGATACAGCAGACGGCATGCATCTGAGACAGTAATAGTGGTAGTTATCATACATCCCTGGGTTGCACACAACAGCATGCATGTGTCATAGCAGAAGCCATGCATTCCACACAATCCTAGTAGTAAGCATGCATCCCTGTGTTACACCATGTAGACCAGCGCAGGTTAACAGTACACATGCCTGATGTGTGACATATGACCTTGACATTAACATGCATTATGCCATGTAATCTGCTGACGTGTGCAATGACATGCATACATGTTCAACACAATGGTGTCCTGTCACATATACAGTGGAGTAATGGTGTCAAATTGCAGTGCTGTCTGTCTGCCCTACAGATAGAATGCACATATAGCAGATGTGCATGTCCATTGCAGGGAATTATGAGGCATCTCTATTGCTATACAGTGTGAAGTACAGACACAGTGCCATTGCAGGGAATCATGAGGTGTCTCTGTTGCTATACAGTGTGAATTACAGACACAATGCCATTGCAGGGAATCATGAGGCATCTCTATTGCTATACAGTGTGAATTACAGACATAGTGCATAGCCATGACTGTGAGCATACACAATACATTTATACTGTGGAATGTGACCCACGTCACTGAGGAGTATACACACTAAACCATGATGTGGAATATGTGACACAGGTCACTGAAGGCCATATGGATGTCACCCCTGCACATCTGCATACATATGCCTGTTGCCTGGCAACTATGTCCACACATGCCAGACTTGTCAGTACACCATGTCCCACATGACATCTGTGTACCACACACACGAGGTGCACAGCTGAAAGTGATGTCTGTCAGCAGCAAGGGAAATGTACTGTATCTGTGGCCTGCTGTGGTTGTCTGTGTATGTACGTGGATACTGTACAGGTGACAGCTGTCATGTTGTGACACACTCATGATGTTCAACTCATCTTATGTGGTCAATTGATGTTATGCCTCCACAAGCTGTGCACAGGCCTGTAGGATGTCTAGTGTTCCACATTTGCAATTTAACCATTACACATAGTTGGACCATGTGGAGCCAGTGTACAACAGGGTGTACACACAAACACATCTGTGTGTTGCTTCATGTCTCTGGCCATCCTCCATGGCCATGTGTGAACATGTGTTGGCCAAATGGTTGTGACGGCCATCTATCTCACATGTCTGTGGTGTCCCATATGACATACACCCATAGATGTCATATGCTCCACTGACCACAGGGTTATGCTGTCAAAGGGTTGTATGTTTGTTATGTGGGATATGTTTCACAGGATGGTTAGCCAGTGTTGCAGCCGGCACACTACATGTCATGGACATGTCGAATAGCCGATCACATTGTGTGACACGCATAGCAGGGGTATAATCCACACTGGTGAATCCTGTGTGCTGGCCATACTCCAGCTCACTGTGTAGTACCATTTGTATACCCCACATGTGTAGTTCCGATGTGTAGTAGATGTTCCTACATTGAACAACACCTCCACCGTTGTATGCACAGCTGTCCACACATCTGGCAATGGCAGTTTGTGAGGTTACATGCCAGTGTTTCACATAGTGTGCGAGTATTGCACATGGGTAGCCATTGTGATGAATCGCAGATGCAACCTGTATATTGTGACAGGACCATACATTATGTGTACATGTAGTAAATGGCCACATGGAGAATAAATATGTGCATTAACATGCCTGATACATTATAACTGTCTCACCTGCAACAGGCTGCTGTCTTAGCGGAACACCAGAGGTACCTAAATAGTAGTGACTCAGCAATATGATCATTATCCACGCTGGTATGACAGCTACAGGGTGCAATGTGCATGTTAACAAATACGCCAATACAATAGATATACTATGGAGTATGCACATGTGTGCATACACAGAGTAGCATACTATAGTATGCAGCATGTGTGTATACATGCCTTGCATATGATGTTACATTACATATTGTACAGTGACACATGCAACTATATGGGATATGATAGTTATATGTGCAGTAGTGACTTACCAGGCAACTCCAGGCTCTGAGGTTGGGAGACACCCACCTCCAAGATGTCTGCTAAGGCTTGTGAATGGTGTTCTGCAGGTGTCCCCAGGTTGGCAAGTAGCTCCTCAGTACATGTGAGTGGGGGCTGGGTCGTGGCCCACCACGTGTTGCACCTTGTTCCCTGACAATTGCATTCACACACTGTTTCGCCCATCTAATGAGGTCTGTGCAGTGTCTGCGCACCTGCTGGTATGTGCAGTTGTGGCCACCCACATCATTAACCCTCCTGCGAAGTTCATGCACAGGTCATCCTGCTGCTCTGCATCCTGTGGCACATGGCTAAACAGGACATCATAGTTGTCGTGTAGGTAAGGTATGAAGGCCTCATCCTCCAAGTGGGTATAGGCTGGTAGCCTTGCACGTAGCATACCTGGAAGACATAAAGATGGAGACAGGTCACAGTATCTCAGAGATGCACAGAGCTACAGCTTAACACACGTGTATCACATGTATTACATCTAAATAGTTGTCTTTGAAAATCTACATGACACTCACACCACTGACATGTTTGTGTCGCACACATGTGACACTCAATGGTGATTGGATATTATCACTATATATGTGTGTGTCACCTGATTACATTCCTCATACTCCATGTGGATGCTGTCTTGATGTGGGCATGTCTGTTTGCCTGTACTGGTGTTCTTACCTATCAGCACATGCCTGGATGTGTCCACATTAATGCGGTCAACCTTGATGCTGTGTATATGTCACATATCAACACGTACACTGCCTTAATGGACATGACCTGTGACACTGCAGACATGCACACAGAAGGTTATACATGTATGTGCTTTGCCATATACATCTACACAGCACTGTACAGCAGTTCTACATCCTGCCATGTATCGCCTGTGTTGCACATGTGATACACATGGGACACTGGCTAGCCTGATGGTATTTGCAGGGATGGTTATCAACTATAGCATGTATGGCTGAAGTCAACTAGTAGGCTGTATGCCCTGGGCCATGTATGAGCCTAGGATGTAAAGTTACCTAGCTGTAGCCGACAGCTGGGTTACTGGGGCCAGGTGTAGCAGTGCCACATAACTGATCCACAGGGTTAACGATACATTTACCATGCAGTCATCACGCCATGTCTGAAAGGGGGCAATGTGCAGCTGTGCTGGACAGGGATGCATAGTATAGCGGGAGTATGTAACGTGTATGGCACAAGGATCTGTCCAGCATGTGGTGATCCTTGTACTAGGAAGGTGGATGTCCACGACATATGTATTTGAGTTCAGGATATGTACATGTAGCATGTCCAACATCACTGTGTTGGACGTGGCTTTATGCAGGGTAGGCATCATGCTACATAGTGGAGGTGAGGATTGGGAAGGAAAGTGTCGGACATCCAAACATGGCCAATACCCCTTAAAGGTAATATGTGATCCGATAGAGGTTACTTGTGTGATGGGTATGGCTGAACAATGATCTCCATATTCATGGATGGCACCTTGTCATGACTAGGGTTGACAACTACGACTACCTAAAAGGTGTGTTGACATCACTAACTCAGGAAGGGCAACTGCCCAGCTGCATCCCATGCGTACACAGTGTCCATTATGTTGACCACTGCCTAGGTGGTAGGTCATGGGTACAGGACTATTACCCTAGTGGTGACAATGCACTATGCAACTGTCAGATTGTACCCATATGTCACACACCTTACCCACAAAGTCCCTTCTGTATGATGTCCACAACACTGCATCAGCTATTGCTCCTAGGTCATAGCCATTCACATACGTACATAGGCAAATGCCTTAAGTTTGTCTGTGTGGTATGGTCTACAATGAGGGGGAGTGCAGTGAAGTAACCCCATCTTACTGTAACTGGCACTGGTGTGATATGCACATATTATGTAGACACTGTCTGTAGTGTTGGTTCTGCCAACAGTCCACTTGCAGAACACACCTGTGACATACAAATGTACATCTAGTATACTGCATGTAGGTGGAACATGGTGTGGGTGATAATGTCCTATGATCTGTCACAGTTATAATATGCAGTGTGAAATCATCCTTACTGTCATCTAAATCTGTACTGCTGACATAAAATAGGTTGATTATGGTTCACGGCCTTTCAGACCAGACTCAGCAGGGTAGTAGTGCAGTACCTCCCATTATAAGTGGTGTTTCCACTTTGTGGGTTGTGATAACTGTTGGTGTGCACCATTCAGGGTGTACACAGACTGACATGAAGCTATGTTTTTCATGATGTGTATGTGTAGAGCACACGGATTTGCCATATGTGTATGATACAACCAGGGATGTGGATGGGTCCCATGCAGCCTGAGTGCACCTTGTACCTGCATAGTTATGGTTACAGGGGCTCTGTAGTATACATGGCTATATCATTGTGTACCTGTTGGGGGGGCAGTGTGTTTATGTTATCCGACACCCTATCCAGATTGCTTATTCATGCACTTGTTCAGAACATGTAAGCACTACATGAGCTACTAATTACTATGGCACTCAATCTTCCTCATTACCTACAGGTAAACGGTGTTTGCACATACATTTGCTGCTTGCTTACAGTAACACAGCTCTTGTACTCACTTTCCTCACTTATCTAGAGGGAAATAGTTATATATGCAGGCATGTCCAAGGATCAGCTCCCAGTGCTCTCTGCTGTCTATCTGATGAATATGGGCATCCTGAGGCAATGTAGAAATTGTCTCATGTACACAGTCAACCCTCTACTCCTAACACCCAACACTACAACCTGTGAGAGATGCACTTATCTAGCCAAACTGGAGGTAAAGCTCACTTCAACCATGATTGAACTTGACAGTCATGTGGGGAAGTTAAACATTTGCACCACACCACACCCATCACATAGTCTCAATAAATGTCCACCAGGAAAGGCCACACATAGTAACACAAAAACATGTGCGAAGCCTCTCAATAATATTCTGTCTAAGCGAAAGAGAACACTAAAGCAGAAACGCAGGCAGCCTCCATCCCCCAACACAACACCAATGACATATATCCCACACACTCAGTGTGCCAATCAAGCACAGCCAATAAGACAAAGGAACGTACTGACCACACTAGTCATAGGTAACTCTATAGTGGACCACACTGATGTCACACTCACCAGGCTAAACAAGGTGATAATTACTGTCAGCTGCCTGTCGGGTAACATGATCCACAACATAACCTATGCACCCAGGTCACTACACAACAAGTACAATATGACTCTGTCAATGTCCATGTTAGTGTGAATGCCCTGTGATGTACCATCCTGGACTACATGTAAAGAGACATGGAATAGCTCTCCGATCTTGTAGCCCAGGCAGGTATGGCCCTCGCCCTGAGTAGCATTCTGCCATCGTCCAGAATGATAACTCAGTACAAGGACATAATGATTTACTTCACCAATTGGCTATGCTTCTGCTGTCATTCTAAGGGTATCCAGTAACTGTCTGCTTGGAAGGAAATGGTCAACAGACCATGATGCTTTACCACAGGTGGCCTGCACCTGTCGGCCCTGGGATTCTGGATAATGGCTAAGACTCTTGCTACTCCTATAGTGCCTTTTTTAGGCAAGGTTCAAATAACATATTTGCCCCCATAACAGGGGCAGGCAAGCAAAACCTGAGGGTAATGCTACTCAATGCTTGAAGTCTTATTCTCAACATGCACTCACTCGAGGTGCCCCTTGTAATGGACCACATCGATATCAGTGCAGGAACTGGGACCCAGTTCAAGGCTCCTGAGAGCACCCCTGCACTACCAGCCAATTACCCATACAACACTTTCCGGACATGTAACCTGGACCGGAACACCCAAGGCGGAGGTGTGTCCATATTTCCTGAGGATATCCACACCTCCAGGCTAGTTGCTCAGCACAATGCATCAGAGATTATCCAAGTGCAACTAACTCTGGCCATAAGTGCAATACAAATTGTAGCTTGCTACAGATCCACCACCATACCTCACGGTTAACAGTCCTCTCTTCTTGGTGTACTGGACATTAGGGTTCAACCAGATACTACTAATGTGTGACTGACACTACCCCACCATTAACTGGGATAACTACACATGTACCAACTCATTAGGTCAATGCTTTCTGGGATTCTTCAACTCCAATTGCCTGGATCAACCTATCCACACCACCACCAGGGGCAACAATATCCTAGACCTAGTCATTACTGACATGTGTGACTGGTGTTCCACACCTGGGGTTATCTCCTCATTGGTCAGATCCAACCATACGCTAATCACCCTTGTTATCCACATCCTGCCTCCACCCCCTTTATGGAAACCACAGTACAATATTTCTACAAAGCCAACTTCAGGCTTCTTATGACAGCAGTAGTTAACGTCATGACACCAATGCAGATGGACAATACAGTTACAACCGCTGAATCATACACAAATGCACTTTATAAGCACTTACACGACTGCATGGATCGAGCTATCCCAAACAGAACCATAACGCTACCCTCCAGTAAAAGGAAGTATATCTGGTGATCCACTGCCATAAATAAAATGTACAACAGAGGGAAGGGACTGTTGCAAATGAGTGTACAATCCCATGAGTGGGGGAGCTCCCTGTTCAGCCTCAGTAAGAGTCTGAGATCCCATATAAGATCCCCCAAAACTAGCTACGTAAACATAACCACCACTAATTCCGAGGACTACCCCAAAGCGTTCTAGAGGTATGTCACTAGTCTCAATGGCCATAACCACATCTGCTCTGTCTTACAGCAGTAAGGCATGAACATTACAGAACCGACTGATATTGACAACATCGTGGCAGATAGGTTCAGTGCTAACTTTACACCCCTCTCACACCCTAAAGTGCCCATATCTATACAGGAATGATGCAGAGTCCCTGTAATCACAACTAAGCAGTTGCACACTGCACTCTCTAAAGGCAATAAAGCAGCATCCATGGGACTGTACAACATCCCAGGCTTCGTTTTCCACGGACTTCAGAACGAACTGGCTCCCCACTTAGGCACCATATTCAGTAATAGCCTTGCATCAGGCATTGTACCCCTTGAATGGTGCACAGCAACAGTTATTCCACTCCACATAGGTGGCGTCACAGTGGACCACGGGAACTATTGCCCTATATGCCTGGCTAGCCTGTTCTGCAAGGCTAGGGAGCACATCACCATGGATCACATTCACAGAAACATTGGTGGCCTCCAAACCTTTGATCCCACCCAGTTTGGAGTTGTTAGGGCCAAACCATGCCTCCTATACCAGGTGGACTCCATTGAGACAGTTACCTAGGCATTAGATGAGGATAAGGAGGTCCACACAGCCTACCTTGGTCCCACAAAGGCTTTCAACACCGTTCCCCATTCTGGTATTATCAACATAAACAGCCACCCGCACATTAACCCCTATGTAATGAGATGTTTTGCAAAGTGGCTCATGGATGGAACCCACACAGTGAGGGTTGCTTACCCTACGTCCTACTGTAAAACAGTTATAATTTGCGTCCCCCAGGAATCAGTCATAGGACCCCTCATGTTTGGTATATGCTTCTATGAGGTACAGGCAAGCACAGGAGGACTTAGGCTGAAAAGGTTTGCAGACGACTGCTAACTAGTGGCCATGATTGATTCCCCAGCTGATATGGACAACCTCCATAAGGGTGTCACTGAGACAGATATCCGGTGTCAATAACATGGCCTCAAGCTGAATTCCACAAGGTGCATAGACATCACCTTTGGATTACACCTATTACCTGCAGACTATCACATAGGCGGTAGTCCCCTACATACATAAGACATGATAAGGGAACCTAGAACCAAAGTAGATAGCATTCACTCCTTTGATAACCATATTGGCAATGTGGTGTGGTTATCTTTCTACATGCCCCCCCTAATCTCTAATGGATTTGCATCCAGAGAAAAGGCTGCCATTGTGTCTCTCTACTCATGACTTATGAGACACTCTAAAGGATACAACACCCCATTTGGAATACTGACCTCAAATGGATGACTTATGCAGCCCAACTACAGAAACTCCAGCTGTACTAGTTTGCATACCACATACTCAGAGGTGATCTCTGCTGGACATACAAGGCCCATGTCCAAAACAGTATTGATGGATATGCTCCACATAAGCAAAAGCCCCTGAGAGCCACATGCTCTGGGATATGTACCTAAATGCAACAATAACTAGGACATGCTGGAGGGATAGATTCCTGACCCGGACACTCCCCATGCTTTGGAGTATGATTCCTATGTACATCAGGCAGGGACCCTCACTAGCACTCTTCAAGAGAAACCTTGATGGGTGGATGGGGGACAGACACATACACCAGGGATCACTGCAGTGGCTCTACTGGACAGAGGCACAGGGAACTAATGGATCTACTGTTCAGGGGCACAGGGAACTAACCTAGGGAGGTGGCGGAAGCCAACACACTGTAGTTAGGCTTATACAAGCCCTTGGCCAGACAGCCTAGTATCTACCTATGTACCTATGGAACTATTACATGTCTTATGTGCATGGATAATTAACTAGCTCCTCCATTTTACTTAGCTATCATGCTGATAAACTGTCTGGTAACTACAAGTCATATGTATTCTATTATTGTGTATTGTAACTGCCAGTAGACATACCTGATGTCTGACTACAATAACAGTAACGATATGTAAACTGTTAGACATGTCTGCCTACAATACTGTACATTACACAGTTTTCGGCACAATATCCCACAATGCATATCATAATTGCACAGTAGCCCCACCTTCAACATGTTATTCTCAGTTATGCACCCATACATATGCCTACTGTTACAGTATATCAACATATACTATCCCCTGTTATGGCATGTACTTGTTAGACCAACCCTGCCACTGACAGCAGCTGGAGTGGAATTGTTGTGTTCAAAATTCTTATATAGCATCCATTGTGGTGTATGGGGTGTTTACCTTGTGGCCTACAGCAGTACACACATATTTCTACGAGCATTACTATGCAGAACGATACATCACTACAAGATACCTTTTCCACTATATGCGTTGCATACACTGTAATTATTACAGAACGGGTACTACATACACTGACACATACTGAGTGTTCTACATACCTTATTAGTAACCCGAATTGACGGTAATTTAAATCCTATTCGGTTTGTGTTGCAATCCTCGTTGTATCATTTTGCTGGTATATACAGCTGGTTTGAATGTGTGACAAGCCATCCTTTTATACTTAAATATCAGTAATATGTGGTATCCTGCCACCAATTGGTGTTCTGGAGTAGATGATTACATGCACATCAGCTGTGCAGCTACTCCATTAGCCAATAACATGGCAACAGTGGTGTATAATTGAATACTCCACTTGGGCATTGTCCCTTTGCCTTACTTTCATGGAAGACGGCCTGGATGTGTTGTTTGTGATGGATTGCAACAGCTATATGGAGACAAACAGAGATATCTTAGCTTCATGACCCCCGTGGATTGTGTGTAACAGCTAGAGGACGTAGTTCTACATGTGAGTCCAGCTGTTATATTTCTGAACAATGCTACTTATGCAGGGTTTGTTTGTACCTGATACATCTGCAAATGTTTACATCTGGCAAGGATGTTTGGGCAGCACAAGGCTGTATGGCTATGCATAGAATGTTAGGTGGCTTAATGTGTGCTCACCAGACATCTATGGTATACTGTACATGTGTATCATACTATGCTGTTAATCAGTAATTGGTAACACTTCCTGGTGTACGCACAGCCATCTGAACCGGGGTTATTGCAACCAAACCCTGCAACATCTGCGGCTGTTCCATTGTACAACAGCAGCTATTTCACATAGGGCCATGTTAGTGTGTCTCTGAAAAGGTATGTTGAGACTTCTGCAGATGTCATAGCGTGGGTGGATGTTTGTGATGTTATTACAGTACATATTGTAATTGTTTCGGGTGTGGTGGAGATGTAGGTGGGTGTACATAGCAGATGCAAGTGTGTAGTAACTGCATTTATACATATTCTATATGTGTGTGAGGGTTCCTTCCCTATTTGAAGACCTATCCTTTAGTGGACTAATACTATGGTAACTGTAGGCTGATTTATTAAGGCATTGTTAATTGGTTCTTGTATAGCATGCAGTTGCTGTTGGTCCTTCAATCCCATTGGGAATACATCGGTATGTAATAAAGTGTTTCTACATGAAAGCTGTCTCATGTATTTCTGTCACAGATATTTGCACTCATTGGAGTTGTGTTGCTAACTGAACCTCTTTGGCTAGGGTTGCCACCTTTTCAAATGACCATACTGGGACATTTGCAGGATGCACATCAGAGTTTAGAGGCCAACACATACCCATGGTCAGTACGAAGTATAGAACTTTACATTTATGCCTAAATAAAAGCTTATTCTTGTAGCAGTTTACATGCTTATCCTGTTTCTTGTTACATGTAGGTATGTTATATACGGACATGACAATTTTATGCGACTATTACATTACAGTTTGGACATGCCAAATGTCTCGGGATTGTAGGACATCAGTATTTGTAACTGATTTGGTCAGGACACGACCGCACATGGAGGGACTGTCCCTCACAAGGTGGGACAGGTGGTAACCCTATCTTTGGCTCGTGTCCATAGCACATATTTGTAATAGTGTATAGGCATATACTCTCTATATCCTTGGTTCACAATGTTTGGTCGTGGCGGAATGTGTGATTGCTATGGTCCATGTTATACTCATATCTGAAGATTTCAAACATTGTATACAGGATACCTATAGATTCCCGAACGCACACAATTACAACACCCACAGTACCGATCCCAGACTCTCAAGCATCACAATACCGGACACTCAGAGTTGCGGCAGTCAAACCCGCGATGGTAACACAAACACAGAACACACACACTCGCACACTGACACACTGCTACCCATCACATCCAGACAAACCTTCCTATACTACGTATGAGTAGGTGGGCATGCCCTCCTACACCCCCCATGTGGGTGGTTGCGCACCCCACACCACCCCTACTTTAATAATCTATCTCTGAAAATCCACATACAGACACACAAAGCAAACCCACACCCACACATTACAGTCCCCCAGAAACACACACCACACTCAGAGCACACACTTACACACAACACAGCAATCATAAACACACTTACACACAGCAACCTACCTGGACCACAGCACCAGAAACACTAACTAATTGTCCCCTAACATCGGGATTGTGGAATTTGCGGTTCCACTGTTTTGGTACTGTGGTATTTCAGACTTTAAGCCTCGTGATTATGCACATCGGTATGTAAAGCATTCAGTATTTGGTAGTTATCCTATTTCTATATTCCTCTATGGTTGTGTAGATGTTGTTAACCTATCTATATATCTACGTTTATATGTATATCCATATATATCGACATATCTCTCTCTCTTTCCCTCTCTCTCTCTCTCTCTCTATGTATGTTGAATTATATACATATATATATATATATATATATATATATATATATATATATATATATATATATATATATATATAGCATACACCTTTCATTGGGTACATGGCGGTTTGTCCTATTTCCATGATGTCCTCCCTTCTGTGTTGTAACCTGCCACAATACACACCTGCCATTGGTACATCACAGGTAGCTTAGTAGTAGATTATTGTGATGTTGTGTACATGGCTGCATGTTCTACTCCCGGCAGTGGTCATTTTACCTCTCAGAGCAGGCACTGGTAGTACAAGGGTGAATAACGCACATGTCAGCGATTGTGAGCAGCTTTGGCCATGATCTGCACGATGTTCAGCAAGGGTTAGACCTGTGTTGTGCTTGTCCATGTAGTCATGTTTAAGTGCCACTTACCGACATGTACCGGTGCAATATCCTACTAACATGTGCTTAAAAGTGCTTTAATAACCTGCATCCAACATCCCTTATTAGGGACCTCAGAATGACGTAACGGCCCTTGAAATCAGGACCATGGACACCACAGTCACTAGCTATACCACTTAGGCATCTGGGATATGTACAACTTCTATGGTGTTTAGTAGGTACAGTATACTACAGCCGTTCCTTAATACTGCAAACAAATGTGTAAGTTGGTTGGTGGACATATGTATGATACCTGTTAATGTCATGTCCAAGTCAGGCTTAATGGGTATACTCCACCTATGGGAAGGCATGTCACAGTGAGCCACACACTGTAATGAGCTACACCTTGCCACAACCATAACTGGAAAACACTGGAGTGACAGATTCCTGTCATGGGTACTCCACCTGCTTTGGAACTACATCCCTGAGTACATTATATGGAGCCCCTCAATAACACACCAGGGAATCCTTGCAGAGTGTGTGGGGAAGAGTGGATACACCCCAAGGATCCCACAATTGGCTCTGCTCCACAAAGAGACAGTTACATAATCAATGGGGTGGCGACAGCAGACACATTTTGGATAGGCTTATGAATGGCCTCGGGCAGATAGGCATGTACCTACCTATGTGCCTATGAACCTGCACATACAGTATCGACACATGCTGATAGAGTAATTTACTGTTCAGGTATTGACTTACCTTGTGCCAATGGCAGTTGTGTGTACAATAGTTGGGGGCTGCCTATGTAGGATGCACACAGTAGACCACCTATACATGACAATTTACAGGTGGTCATGTGTGTGTGCCATCCATGTTTACTGTGTGTGCAGGTGGAGAACGGTCAGTCCATAGGGGCCTACACTGTCAGTGTGTGTGCTATATGTTCCCATTTTGCCAAGGCATAGGCATACTGGGCATGCCTCTGTCTGCCTAGTGGGGCTGGCACAGGGTGTCCGTAGTCTGAGCCCCTCTGTGCCTGTGGTGCCCTTAGCAATAGTGGTGGGCTGTGAGGGCTGTGAGGGCCTTCACCATTCTGTCCCTGCTGCAGCTGTTTCCGCAGGATCATATTATGTAGCATGGCACATACTATGAAGATATGGGCACACGTGCATGGAGAGTACTGCAAGGCTGCACCAGATATGTTCAAGCAATGGAACCGTGATTTCAGCATCCCAAACACATGCTCTATGATGATTCTGGTTTGTGCATGTGCATGTGCCTCATTATGGCATTCTTGCATGGGTGTGTGTGCATTTCTGATGGGAGTCATCATCCACAGTTCCAGTGCATAGCCAGCATCCCCCACCAGGTGGCCATATGAGATGTCCCCCCTGGCAAATACCCAATACAACTGTGAGGCATGCCAGATGTGGGAGTCGTGGTAGCTTCCAGGGCTGCTAGCACGCACATTGATGATGATGCCCTGGGCATTGCACATGACCTGGCAGTTGATGGAGGGGTATCCCTTGCGGTTTATGTAGCGCCTACCCTGCTCACCAGTTGGTGACTTTATGTGTATGTGTGTGCAGTCTACTGCACCCAGTACCTCCTGGTAGTCTGACACACGGTGGAAGAGACGCATATTGTTGGTGAACTCCTCCTGCGTTCGGGAGAAGTATATGTGCTCACTGGCATGTGGTAACATGGCATCCAGGAACTGGTGGTGTACCCTGGATGCTGATGCCTGTGAGATCCCCATGATATCTCCAGTTGGCCTTTGAAATGTACCTGTGGCTAGTATTTTCAGGCTTACACACACCTTCGTGTCCACTGGTATGGGTTCCCTTCTGTTGTTTCTGGCTCTGAGGCGTGGCCGGCACAGCTCAACGATTTGCTGTATGGTGTCCCTGTCAACCCTGTAATGCTTTACTATCTCCAGATCATCTAGCCCCTGGTAGGTTACCCTTGGTCTGAACACTCTTCTCCTAATCCCGTGCCTGAGGTGGTTGTCAGCATCATCCTCCACACCAACTTCAGTCTCCAACACATGCTGGTGAATCAAAGCTATGGCAGCTCCTAACATGTACATTTTAAAAGTTCCCCGCCTGTTTACACCGATGGTGCAGTGTTTGGGAATACACAAGTGTGTGTGAGGTGCCTTCACACTTTATACTATTGTGCTTTGGAAGCTGCTGATGTCATTGGGTGTGTATGTACAATCCCAGCTGCAGGGTATCTTACTTATGGGTTTTACCGCAGGTACTGCTATTGTGATACCTTTGGTGTTGAACTACACTTGGCTGCCATGGATCATCTCTTGCCCATGCCTTTGCTTTTCAATCCGATTCCCCTCCCATTGTCAGGCATGCATCCAGCTGCCTGCTTTCTTGTTCTGTACTTTCCCAACCCAGGATTGTGTTGCGAAATGTGTTCTGTAGCCAATCTACTGCAGGTTTGCTTGTTCTGCTGTGACAGTTCTCTTTTCTTTGCAGTCCGGCACCTCTCCTTTCCTGTTCTGCAGGTTGCTGCTAGCAGCCTTGTTAGCTACCATCATTGGCCCACTGTGAGTTCCTAGGTGTTAATTACTCAGTTGTACTTCAATTACCCTGCTGTGGCATTTCCTTATTGTCTTCCCGTAACCTTCCTGTTTCAGCTGTGGTGTGCTCCGTGCGCAGCCGTTTACCGGGTTTCGAGCACGTTGTCATCCACATACACATGCGCTTTTGGTCACCTTGTGTGCTCTCAGCTAAGCAAAGCTATGGCTGCTTCCACACCCCTATCCTGCGGCTTTGCTTAGCAACAGTGAACCTGGATTAGCAATGCTCCAATGTGCTTACAGCTATGGTGGCACACCCCTCTCCTGATGTCATGTTTACCTCCAGGCCACTCCTCGGTGTTGTACCACTATGCCGTGTGGTACAGCCTTACATCGGCAAGGCATTTGTGATTCAGTATTACTTGCCTCATTTGCATGGCATTGACTACTAATTCCTAGTTACCATGCCGAACACTGTCACAGACCCTTAGCATCCCTTGCGCCATGGTTGTGGTGAAGCATGCCTGCCATTGACTATTATGGGGAATTCATGACTTGTGTTACATTGCAGGTTTATGACATCTAAATATATTTTCGTTATGATCCCGCTTGCACACCGCAGCACTGTGGGTTTACTTTGCATTAGTGTGGCCACGGCAGTAAATGTTGTTTTTGTGTGTTGTGCATGTATTTTTAGGCCATTGGCTATATATCTAGCCATTGGCATATATTAACATTATCATATGTAAATTTGGTCTGCTTTCATGGCTCCGATGTTATGTTTGGAAAAATGTAAACCATTTTTTTTTTTGGTTTACATTTCTGTATGCTTCGCTATGCCTGCACCACTTCATGAATCGCTATGTACCTTCATTTGCATGCTGCACTACTGCGCATGGGGTGATTAGCATACATGCGCCGGGAGCTGTGCAGCTCTGGCATACGCTGGTAGTGCATGTGGAATCGGCTCATACCTGAATCGCTCGGCGGCCATATTTGGCATTAGAACACCTGCGCCTGGTGCAAGCTTCATGAATCCTGGGGAATGTTTATTTGGCACAGTAAAATCAAGTACAGCATTTTATGTAGGTAAATGTAAGATAACTAAAAGAAGATGTATGTGAAAACTATTCTGATATTAAAAAGGAAGTATAAACTAATGCCCTATATAGACATATCAGAGTTTGAATATGATCATGAAATTCTTTCTAGTGTACAGCAGGTTGTATTACAAAATACCAGGGATGGAAACAAATACTTCCTGTTTAAAAGAAATATTTCTGTTGTTTGGCATCTAATTTTCTGAAGTAAAAGTTAGTACCAAAGGGCTCTGCCTGATTAAGTTTGAAGATGACTACTGGCTAGGACCAATCATTGAATTCACATATGACTTGCCCATCCTGCAGGAAGGTTTGTCTCTAATTACTGGTGTCAAAATCATGGAATGAAACTAAATTCCAAAAATGTATTATTGTATCCTTTGGGAACTCATCTACACTAGAGAACTACCACACTGACAATACACCCCTAAGAGTTGACCCAGTTGTTCGGGATTTGGAAACTTATGTGGACAGTGAACTCATTTTTTTACCAGCATGTGTCTACTGTGGTAAGAAAGTCTTTCAATATTGCGCAGCGTATAAACAAAAGGAATGTGTCTAGTTCTAGGTATGTCATTGTCCTACTTTACTCAGCCCTCATTAGGCCAGTCATTGAATATAATGCCCACTTTGACATGCATCTGTCCACACACATGCAACAACTGCAATGGCCAAAAAGATACCTTATTAAAAAGATACAAGGCCTAAACAGTATGTACTGCATGGACTGGCTCAAAGCCCTGCCACTATACTTGGTATACTACAGACTGCTAAAAAGTAATCCGTGTCTGGCATACAAGGCATCTAACCCATTGTTGATCGATTCACTGCAGATCAGTCAAGTTAAATAACATCAGAAATGCTCAGTCTAGAAATCTAAACCTCTTCTGCAACATTAACAGAATGGCTTGGAGGGGCAGGTATATTGCAAAGGATACCACTACTGTGGAACATACTCCTCGTCCACATAAAACAAAGTTCATCCCTATCTATATTCAAGCTTGACTTAGATCTAGGGATGGGAAACAGAAAATGTACTCCAGGAATTCCCTCTGTACCTCTAATAGACAGAGGCAGCTCCTAAATGCTTTATCCCATGTATGGGTCCCCTCAAATTATCTACTGCATTATACCAGTTATTCTCTTTAGTGGTAATATGTAATTATTGACCATTGGATGGGTAAAGCCAATTATAACCAAATGTGGCAGGTTATCTTGAGCACAAAAAGAGAAAAAGGCTAGGCTTAAAATGGCCTACAATAACTGCTAGCCTAATGCTAACCTATGAGCCTATGTACCTATATAACATAATTATGTGAATATAAATCAATCACTTAGTTGAGGGCACACAATACTTCAGGTCTAAATGACAAAAAACAGTGCTTAAATCACATGGTTTTAAGACATAAATGTGCTTCAGTTAATTTGTCATGTGACTTCTGTTATGTATGCGTCTCGTTCTGTAGGCTTTTCAGATCACTTGAAAAAGCACTTGTATGTGTGGAAGCTTGTATTTTATATTACTTTTTATAATAAAATCCTTTGAAGTCCATTAGATCCTTGTGAGCCAAGATTTTTTTTATGTTGCTGTTGAATTATTTATATAGCTCATGAGTTACCCATTTGTTCTGACAGTTTGCCCCTTACTTAATACTGCCAAACTAACCATATATTTTAATTTTTATTTGTTTTATTTCAGTTTCTTAGCCAGGTTAGTGAACTGGTTGTCAAACCCTTTTCAGGCACAACCCAGGTGCTGTAGTACATTACACATATTGCAGGTATACATATACTAAGCATATTACAGAAGATAAATTATACCTATTGAACTTAGACAAACAGTGGGACACAGTTCAGGTAGGTAGGACAATTTACCATATGTAAAAATATTTACAACTAATTTACAATATGTACAATTATTGATAGTCAGCAGTATACAGTTTTTGACATAAGATTATAGTTTCAAACATGAAGTGCAAAGTTAGCCCTCATCTGTAAAGCATGAATATTAGTGGTGTTAAACAGGTGCTCTTTTAATTAACTTTTGAATGAGTCCAGTGTGTTTTGTTGTCTGATTTCAACAGGGTCCTGACTCCAAGTGGCTGAGGCTAGCTTACAAAATGCTCTTTCACCTATGAAGATTTTGAAACATGGTCGTACAAGAGTTTGGCCTTCTTCTTGGCTATCTCTCAGTATGTAGTTAGGCTTTTTTATTTATAATCTACTTTTAATTGTGGGTGTGGGGCAAGGCACTAGGGTAGTTTTTGTAGTTTATTGATTTGTGAGCTAAGAAGGAATGCTGTTCTTTCAGTCACTGGTAGCCAATTAAATTGCTGTAGCAGATGGCAATGGTGGGTCCATGGTTCAGCTAGTAGTACAAAATGGCAAATTTTATTAATGGTAGTTTGTGCATTATGTAAGTTTGAGCTTGAATTTATAACTATCAGAGGTAGTCTATTTTCTACATTTCGGATTAGTATGTTCCTGCTTGTTTAATTTCTCCAAATCTTTTGGGTTTCTAATACCATGACAGGAATGGACCCCATTCCTAAGTCAAAGTATAATTAAAGTTCATGAAATTAGTATTGTTTCAGTCTTTAATGTTAGCCAGAAGTGCTCTTCGCAGCACCTGCAATGTGCCCAGTACTGATTCCTTCTGCAATTCATACACTGTTACATGCATTGGTAATATATCTAAGTACGATTGTAAATTCCTTTTTATAAGACCTGTTGTTCCTACTACTATTGGAACAGTCTTGGTATCCTTTTTCCACATTGCCCTCATTTCTGCTTGCAAATCCTGATATCTTATGACTTTGTGTTTCTCTATACATAAGACACTGTAGTCACTGGGTATAGCAATTTCAATGATCAAGGCTACTTTTGCCTTCTTTTCATGGACTACTATATCTGGCTTTCTCGCATTTATTTTTTCAACTGTTGGTAATGGGTGATCTCATGTGATGTAGACTTCATCATTTTCTATAATGCTTTGTGGCTCATGTTTCCAATTTTTTCAGCTACTTCAGTATTATAATGTCTGCACAATCCCCAGTGCATTAGTCTTGCCACATTATTATGCCTTTTAGTATACAGTCTTTCTGCTATTAGTATATCACAACCAGCAACAAGGTGTGCAACTGTTTCTAATTCTATTTTAGGACCTACATTAGTCTGTTTCTCCCATGTGTTTAGTGGACTTTGTAAACTAACGTGCATGTAGTCCACTATCTTGAGCAGCCAATATTAACATTTCATCTTTTGGTTTAAATTCACTTCTCCTTAACCATTCCTGCATTTGACCCTGATCAACATGAGGTTGTCCAAGAATTTTCTATACTTACAGCAATAGTTATGCATTTTCCACATTTCTCGCTGTCTTATCTGATCCTTCACCTTATATTCTTTTTTGTTATTGTTTTTTGGTACATTCAGCTGCTACCTAGTTTTTATCTACTTCTGGTTTGATTTCCATTCCTGTTTGACATCGATATGCTTCTGCTCAACTAAGCAGGGAAGTCATTTTAGACTTATTCTCATGTTTTAAAACTTTCACTACGTTTGGGTCTTGTGAAATCAGCAGATATGTATGCAGACCTATGATTGGATATCAATACATGTAATCAACTTCGAGGAGGTCCATACCTCATTCAGAACAGGGAATATATTGTCTTGCTATGCTGTGGGGGTAGGGAAATGTGATATGTTATGGCAGTTTCAGATGGTATAGGGTCTTGTTCATGATATTGTCTGTATGCTTTGCTACAGATAGTGTATAGTCTAATGTTATTCCTAGATATGTGTCCTCCAAAACTAGATGCAGTTGATTACATTTTACAGCTATAATTAGATGCTGGGGGTCTTTCTTAAAGATGACATAGCTGTGTATATAAGTTAAAAGAGCAGTACTGGGAGTTTCTTCCAGGGGCTTGCAAGGATCTGTGACTGTGGTGTACCTCTCAACCTGCAGACACTGAAAACAGGAAGAAGGCCCCCTGAAAAGTAGAAATCTCCAGCTACAAATCTAAACTTCTAATTGGCATAAAATTTGAATACTAAATAGCACAGAACTCTTTCTGCTTCCAGTAGGAATATGGGCTACTACTCAGAAACACATTACAGAAACATAGTAAAAAATGATGGAAAAATATAAACCTATTATCAAAGAGACGGTTTAAAAACTGAAGAATTTAATGAACTGTATTGCAAAGATCTATGACACAAGTTCATTTAGTTTTGCTTCAGAAAAACAGAGTTGTAAGATGTGTGTCCTCTTTCTTCAAATGATTGCTATCACCAGTATGTTGGTCATGTAATATGGTTTTCTGTGTACTAAACATGTGATGAGGGAGATTCAGAAAGGTGTGTGATGGGGTAAAGCAAGCCTGAAAATAGGGACATACCTACAAAAAAAGGGATATCCAATGCGGGCTAAATCAAGCCTAAAGATAGGAATGGCCCTCCAAAATAGGGACAGCTGAGAGGTCTAGACTGCTATGCTTGCTGAATTGGTATCAGAGAAGCTTAGGTGAAATACATTGTATTTGAGTCAGTGCAAGTGATACAAGGCATCACATCAGAACAGTTATCATGCACTGCAAAGGAGCTTACAGTGCGTTGTTGAAGCTGATTCATTGAGAAATAATAAAATATTATAAAAGCCCTTTACAGAAACAAAGCCAAGTATTATATTACATGTAGCTGTATGATATTGAAAACTCTGATAAGGAATAAAGTGGTATAATGTGAGAACTGTTAAGAAAGGTAACCTGTGGATAAAGCATAAAAGGCATGTTGAAAATAAACCTTTTATTGAAACTGATTGCACTGTATAATCCAGACTATGTCCAACAACCTACGTGGAATACCACAAGTATTCAAACATGTTGTTAAATGGCCTTAAAAGTTTGCACACTAGGAGGAATCAGTACGCTAACTTTATTAATTATTTATATGAACAGCCTAATTTCTTTGCAGATAAACTAAATATGACACGTGAAAAATTAAACTTGAATTTGCAGGAGCACATGCTTGTACCCCTAGCTGACATTGCTGATAATTATTGTTATAGCTGAAAAGCAGCAACCACAGACATATGATAAATGTGTTTGATTTCACAGTTGATTATGTGGTTATGTAGCAAAAAAAAGCAAGTTTTTCTGTTGTACTATTTAAAAATAGGGTACACTGTACAGGTTTCGTAACACTGGTTATGTTTTTAACTGGTACATACATAATAAACATAACCTCAGTGTATGACTAATAATAAAAAGTAAAAGGAGACTTGCCTTATTGTAGTACAGAGTGTTAAGTCATGATCTAGAATGGATGACTGCAGTTGAGGAGATATATACAGACATGATGCTGTTAAAAAGAGTTAAAATGATTATTGACCAGCAGTTTCAAAATGGTTATCTTTACTAGATACTTACACTATGCACAAACCCTACAGAATGACTTTCTAAGAAAAACAGATTGTAAGAGGTATGGATTCCTGCTAGCGAACTGATATTGATATGTCAAGCATTTCAAAAGACAGTGATAGTCAATGCATATTTGGACAAGACATCGACAACTTAATACAAACCAAAGCCTATGTCATTAAGGAAAAAAACAGTAAAACTGTAGCTGAGGTTTTCACATTGATTCTCAGCAAAGTTTGCTGAGCTAACACAATTACAAACAGTTGATGGTACTGAATTTTAAATACTAGTCCCAGTTGCTGTTAAAAAGAACAACTATATTTATATAGCAGTTTATTATATCAAATCAATGCAGCGCCTGTTTTGTAAGTCTTTGAAGATGTACTTTAAAAACTAAAATACGGTCCCCGGGATTCATGAAGCTCGGCACAAGGACGGCGTTAGCCTTGCGCCGAGCGTGCGGTGTAGAGATGGAGCAGCAGCACCATATGCATATTAATAAAGGTGCGCTGATGCACCATCCACGTGCACAGGAAAAGTGCACGAGTGAAGGGGGCATGTTTAAGTGCTGCACGGAGGAGTGAACATGTCCGCTACAGTCGCACAACCTAAAATGCTGACTAGTACAGCCTGCCGCTAATACCAATCAATCCTGTCAGTGTCCATAGATACTGAAATGTATGCAAAGCATATAAGAGAGTTCTGCGAACACCATAATAAAATCACAGGCGTAAACACACAAGCACGTAGCTGAATGTTGAGCCCCCATCTCTAGAACTATTACATTTGAAACTCCATGTCCATATTTCATTGTAGTGTTGATTTTTATACCAAGTGGAAGTGAAACGGAGCATGTTTCCGCACCGCTGCCCTTTGCTAAGACTAGCCCAATGGTTACAGCATTCGCCTAATATCTGCCCATTCGTGGTCCGAGTCGTCCTTGTCTGGACAGCTCAAAAATGAATGGGTATTACCCGGGTCAACCTACCATGTCATGAAAGATAAGTATTTGTGTGTACCTATGTGCGTGAAGTACAGCATGTGGAAGACCAAATATGCTAGGGTTGTCCTCACAACCATATTGGTATGAGAGATATGTAAAGTACGCAATGTGTACTGCTGTCTGTGCCATGGGCCAGCAAAGGGATGGAAGGTGTGTATGTGGATTTTGGGGGGGTGATGGGTAATGTAATAATTCGCCAAGGGAAGACTGGGTCAGATGTACAATAGGTGAAATGGAGTTGTACGAGGGAGCAGTGGGTGAATCAAAAAGGAAACCAAAGAACATACATTCACATCCCCAATACACCCTGACAGGCCATACTGCAGAACACAATCCCACAAACATATGAACATTAAAATGTGCGATACACATTACAGAAACGGTACCGGCTTACACCCACATAATGGTCTGGCCTGAACTGAGACATCCATCCCCTACACACCTGGATACATAATTGAATACCCATCATCCCCTCAACAGCACACCACCCCTCCTTGCTGAACGTCCACCAAAACTACCCATACTCGGGCTGCTAGCTTGGACCAGCCATATCTGCACATAGTGCCCCCTACCCACATCTAGTAGGCAGTCTCACCCTAGGCAGTCTCAGGCTTGCAAACTAGGTATCCCATGCATGTATAACCCTCCCTCATTTTCATAAAGCCAAAAGAATGGGAGTCATTGGCGTTAACAATTTTTGGACATCCCTCATGGGATAAGTGTCTTTTCTAAAGATTAGACTTGGTGGCACAACACGATGTCCACCCCCGTAGACATCCAGACTCAAGTTGGATTAGCAGTAGTTGTCCTCAACCCTTCTCAGCCTCTAGCCAGTCCTGCATAACCTACGACCCGGGATTAAACACCTGATCATGATGCACGTCTCCCCATGTGCATTATTGGGAATATATACCTTTCACATGTTCCCTAGAAGCTTCCCCATAGCCATCATCCAAAAAATACACGTCCACAAATTGCATATCCTGTCCAGGTTCCACGTCGTAATGATGCACACAACCCCTGTATACAAATGGTACAGGTCCCTCACGGATGTGGGTGTTCATATACCTGGCCATGTACAACCCCAGATATGTAGTCATACATCTATAAATGTACATACTTATATATGCATAGCGACAGCTACACATCACACATACATGCATATAAGTAGTTGTCAAGTATGTGTCCTAATTATAAATATGTATACTTGCAAATGTATACATACATATGTCTCTCAGAAACATATGAACATTAACATGTACTATACATATGTACACCAACCGACTGTCACGTGTTGCCAGTAGTGTGGAATGCTTGTAGTAAAGTCATATATCCTAACTACCATCCATGTAGAAGGTACCACGGATGGTGTAGTGGTCAAACCGATGAGTAAGGTGTTTTTGTTCTTGGGTCCAAGCCATGCAAGGGCTGTTAATTTTATCTGATGCCCAGCATAATGGCCATCAGATATAGGGTGATTAAGTCACTTACAAGCAGACGTAAGCGGGTATGCACAGCAGTAAGAGGCAGTCATTCAACAGTATGGGAAATGTAAATAGGTATGTAGGTGTATATGCATGTGTATGTACAGACAGAAATATATATATATATATATATATATATATATATATATATATCCATGAAGAATGAACATGGTCACAATAAAGCAGTCATAACGAATGCGAAGGGAAACAGCAGCGGAACCCCCAGTATTATTTAGTGCTGGCATAACAAGCCAGCCAGAGGTGAGCAAACCTCCTGCATCTCCAACCACAGGTAGGATGCTAACAGTGGAACTAACTATTTCCCCATGCTAAGTCTGACTTTCAAACAGGTACAGGACAGTCCCAGTCTCCATTCAGATGAGACAAAAACCAGAAGACTAAATGAACAACCTGACCATTATATGAACATATGTCCCAGGACTATAAGCTTGGGGCATCTA
>NC_056729.1:702576613-702664113 GCF_019279795.1 Protopterus annectens | reverse complement strand
CCTGCAAGGTCTAATCTTGAAACATAGAACATCGATGTCCCTTGTGGGACACAAAAAAATTAATGATCGGAGCCAGTCCCGGTAATGACTTATCAAACCAGGCTGTAGACGTACACGGACCAGTAGGTTGTGCAAGCTTGATAACCCATGGGTCAACACAACGTATGACATGTGTCCCAACACGGGGAGAGTGGGCAGTGTGTAGTGGTGTGTTTATACCCCACCTGCACCCACAGTAAGGATGAGTGCTGTAGAGGAGTGGCAGGTGGGGGAACTATGGGTATACGATTATGGGTCTAGGCGTGCAGGTGTTGGCTGGTAGAGCCATATTAGGACTCCCCCGGGGATGTAAGTAATATCCTGATATGGGCATAGCTGACGCCCATAGCTCCCAACCCCTAAGAGCACATCCACTGGATAGGTCATAAACCATTGGGGGAACACATAGGGACCATACCATTGAACTGTCCCCGATTACCAGGGACGTCCCTGATTTCGACTCATATTCTAACTCTGTCCCACCTAAACCCTCCTAGAACTAGTGATATTAGGAGGAAAGGTGGTGGATCACACATAATGAATAACGACAACAATTAAGAGTCATAAACATCATGTAACTCAGACAATGTGTATGAATTCATATGCTCTGAGTCTGTCAATGTGTCAGGTTAATAGCACCAATAATTGAAATGTGTCCCTGATGTTGTTATGCCGTGTCCCTGATTCAGTCTTCATTTTTCCCCAATCGTATGAGAGGTCTGATAGGGACAGAAAGCACATATTCCACTGATAACCTTAGAAAGATGATAGAATAATAGGTATGCAGTAGCATGACTCGGCTGATGGATGTGGGTCCCAAAACCCAATTACCTGTCTGTATTGAAGAGTCTCAGTACCCATGTATCAGCCAGACGGGTGCAAATTATAAGAGGAACACACAAATAATATGAATAAAACACTGGACAGGCCGTGGATTCTGTACAGTCAAACGGCATGCTGTCGCCTAATGGGCAGCCATTCCCGATACTGTAGGCATGTAATCTGATGTAATAGGCATCACAAGGTAATACTGTGGTCCTCGCTCCCACGCAGGGGTGTGAGTGTCAGATGCAAACACAAATGACAGTGCATTTGCAAGTGCGGGAGCAAGTGGGTGTAAGCATGTTTGGCCGCCAGTATGCAAGTATTACACTGGTAAAGCAATGTAGAGGCTAACTGAGTGTAAGGAGCTGTCACCAGAGGTTAGCATTGTTTAACACCATGCAAACCCACGCACACCCGCTCACAACTGCTTTAATGTGCCTTAATCCCTCCGTATCCAATTACCTTGTTCTGCCCTGCAGCAAAATAAACAGACTCTGCAAGGCTCGGAACCAGGACCCTGCACACACACACAGCTTATGTGATTTACCAGTCAGCCATGGCAGATATACAGACATCGGACCTTACCACAAACATATCATACAGCACAGTCATTCAACAGTATAGGAAATGTATTCCATCATGTAGATGTATGTGTGAGTGTTTATGTCCAGCATATAGGTACATACATATATAGAGATATATCAGGAATATACCATGTGACAACAAAGCATTACAAATGAATGAAAAGGGAAACACCAGCGACACCTTTATTATGTAGTGGTGTTGTCCTATGTAATATCAAGACTCCCTCAGACAGACATGTGTCATTCATACACGCAAACAGTTGTACATTGGCCATATACATCACTCTGTGCATGTAATGTACATTAACACAACAGTTCCTGTCCAATCATTATGTGAGAACAGTACTATTGCAAGGTGCTGTGTGCAACATCATCACCATGATAAAGGTAAATGGGGTAACCATAGAGGGACCAGTAGTGTTGTGTGTACAATGGGGTCGTCCGCATCACGTGTACCTGGAACATTTAGGAGTGATGTGCATCACGTGTACCTGGAACATTTAGGAGTGACGTGCATACAAGGATTGTGCAGCTGAGGGACAGGGGTGAAGATAACAGGAGTATGTTGTGATGCATATTAAAAGGGTTACATGTGTCCAGTGGACATTTGTGTTAAATGGACAGCTATGTATGGGGCAAATGTTGTCGTAGGAACCGATTGGCCTTATGTTTCCTTAGGGTGAGAATGGGATGTGGGGGAAGGAGAGTCGGTATGCCCATGGAGGATAGGTAGGGTAGGATCATAGACAAGACAGCATACAGGGTCGGTATATGACACATGTGGGGGGATACACCTCAGACAGGGAGGGGTGTTTGGCATTCACAAGCCCATGGGAACAGTGGGACAGAGGTCCCCAGCCATAGACAGCCACCACTGCACCAAAACAGCTGCAAAGGAGGCAGTGCTGGGGGCTGTCCAGGATGGGCAGCCTCACCCTGTAAATGTGACACTCTGCCCTTGATCTGGTGTATCTGGCCTCGGAACCCCTTATTGAGCCCCAACGCTCCACATCTGGGACCGTATGACAGTGGACATGTTTCTGTCTGGCCTTGCTCCCAGGGGGGACAAGCCCCATCCTTAGTGGCAGTACCACACGAAGGTGGTGCAGATCCAACAGAGGTTGAGGTCCAAGGTTGAGCCCCAGATGTGCTGGTGCCTGGTGCCATGGCCATTTGAAGTGGGACAGGAGGTTCTGCTGGGACCTCCAAACCCATACAGCCTATGATGTTGCAGTTTAATCACAGATATGGTATAGTAATAGACAATGACATTCAGGATTACTTACAACAGTATGCATAGATATGACCATCAACCCAACACAACAAATGGTATACATTTGCAGAGGGAGCACAACACATGCATATATACTGTGTGACATCTGTACAAAGTGTAGAAGACATGTGACTGCAGCTATGAACAGTGGCCCATTATTGGCTTCTCACTGAGAACCCTAGACAGTGTCTGTCATACCACTGTTTCATGTGACATATGTCCAGTCAGGGATGCGATGGCAGTAACACATCCCTATAACCATGTTCTGGCTGCAATCCTCACACTATGGCCCTGCTGTGCACAGATGTGTGTTCAGTGCGTAACACAGGAAACAAATGGTTCCATAGACTGACCAGTCCACAGATGGCCCTACAGATGGGGGTCCCTCATGAACAGAGCACTGTCATGTCTTCTTAAAACATGCAGAATAGCCATTACCACACACAACATGTTAAACAGGCAGTAGTATCAATGAAGTGTAGCTACACTTACATGCTATAGTCATGTCAGGCACATCACCCTCCTGTCTTTAGGCTATTTCCCACTGTGTATGATGTTTGAGGAACATCCAGATATCATCTGTGATGCCGTTACCAAACACCACATCCAGGTACCACTCACAGCGACTGTCATGGCCAAACACCAACATGATGTTCCTAGATATTGTACTGTGTTTATCATGCGAATGGCTATGGGAACATCATCACAGCTGTTCCATATGCAATCAGCTAGAGGAGGACTGCAATAGGTGCAGAGGCCATCACCTGATCATATCCATTACTTACAATACACATGCTGGTACAGGTGTATTCCTTTGCATCCACCAGAGAGTGTGTGGGAGGAACAGACAAAGTACATCAGAGTAGTGCTTGGAGACTAAAACCTAAGCATCATCTGTCACACACCTACCAGTACAGGGGTCATACCCCTGACTGACTAGTCATTACTATTACAAGTGCATGCAGTTACTACATGTGCCACAAAGCCAACATGTTGCTGTGCTATAAGAACATATATGTGAGTTGGTGAGAGACATCTGCAACAGAGATATGATAGACATACATTAGGTGTAGCACTCATGGCTGTCCACATGAATGGATGTCTTTGTCACCACAACCACACTCTGTAATGGACTCGCACTGACACTCTTTGCCAGGGCCACAAATACACTCCATAACTACTTAGTTTGCCAAACTGCAGTAATGACAGGTACTACATGCACCACGGGGGATATCTGAAGGTTCTATGGGCTAGGGCATGTGAACATGTTTGACATCTGTTGGTATGCCAATGGGGGTTATACTGGGAATGACTGTGGTTGGGAGCTTCATAACCCACATGCAGACACAAGGTGCCAGTACTGACATGCATGTATGCATTGCTTCATGGGTGTGTAGTGGTTGTCTGTGCAAGATGGCTGTACAAGGCTGGGTGAGGGGTAATCTTTGGTATCACACCACCCGACAATGGTGTTCAGCGTGGTACAGGGGTGTAGTGTCTGCAATGTCCCACACAGATGGGTACTGCATGTACTGCCCTGACATCCTGGTTACCATTGTGTATGGCCATAGCTTTGCAATGCATGCCATGTCTGTGTTTGATAGTCCTTGATATGGACATTGCCTGGGATGTGCATGTCCCACAATACTATACAGTGACATGGACAGGTGTACCTGGTTTGGCAGGTACATGTTGTGTACACAGACTGTTATCCTCCATATGCCAATACTGGCCTGGTGTAGCTAAACCTGCTTATAGTCAGCAGGTTGACCCTGCACCTGCATTGATAGCATGATACAGGCATTCCCTGGTGTCAGTGGCATCGGTCCATACAGGGCACATGTGTACGGCATTGTATGGCCTCTGATGATCACATTTGATGGCACCACATATGTTGCAGGCATCCAGTGGGAAACATAGTAAAGGCACATTGTCCACAATTATGTGCCTATTGTACCGCTGTGCAGGGTGCCATGTCCTCTGCAGCCCACTGCAAGCACACCATGCCTACTATCTGTCATCAATGTGCATGGTACTAGCAACATAGCAGGATATCCTAGGCAAGTGTGTTTGTGTATGACACATGGGTTCAGGACATATACCGGGTACTAGTAGGGTTGCATACTTTGTTCACCAGGCGTTTTGCCAGATGTAGGGGTATGGCTTGCCAACACAGTCCTGTGGCTGACTGACATCTGTACTCCTCGTGAGGTGGGCATTGTGTCATAAGACGGACACCGTATAGGAAAACTACAAAATCCTCTCCCCAACATGTCCAATGGTTAGACACTCACAGACACCTTCACACAGGCTCTGACAGTCAAACACACACACCTGCCATCTACGGCACGCACTATGGTGAATACTGGGTTCAGCACTCCTAGAGGTATATTCCTAGGTGGGTGACATCAGCAGGATTGACAAAGGTAGTCATGTGATTTGTACAGAGAGTGCATATTCTACAAGGCATTGTACTTGTCTCACGCAGACACACACACAGAGTTGGTCTCTCTTGGGATAGAACCCCTACCTGACTAGTTTATCACACTACAGCAATACGCAGCTACAGCATGCGCCATGGAGAATACTGGGTTACAGCAGTCCTAGAGGTGTATTTCTTGGTGGGTGACATCAGCAGCATTGCCAAAGGTGAGTATGTGAATTGTACGGAGTGTGAGTACTCTAAAAGCATTGGTCTGTCCTCAGGAAGACAGACACACACACACACACACACACACAGTTGGCAAGTCTGGGATTAGAACACTGACGTAACTACTCTATCACACTACAGCAATACACAATTACAGAATGCACCACAGAGACTACTGGTCTATGACGTTCCCAGAGGTGTATTTCTAGGTGAATGACATCAGCAGCATTTCCAAAGGTGAACATATGATTGGTACGGACTGTGGGTAGCCTATAAACCATTTCTCTCTACAAAGTCTGAGACAGACAGATGCGCACACATTCACATACACAATTGGCAAGTCTGGGGTTAGAACTACTACCTAACTAGTATATCGCTACAGCAGAATGCAGTTATGGGACGTGCCATGGAGATTACTGAACTACAGCTCTCCCAAAGGTGTATTTTACAATGGATGACCTCAGCAGGCTTGTCATAATACTGCTATGGGGTGGGCAGTGTGTGCATGGGCCATAACCCAGTCATGTAGGGGTTGACATGCCACATGCGGGCGCACATGGGGCCATTTGTCACAGGTACATGTATACAGCTACTAGATGACTACTTCCCTGTACAGTCATGTTGCACAACTGACACGTGCACCACATAGTCTGACATGCTGACAGATACAGGTGACTAGTATCTGCAGTGAATGACATCTGCACCTGATGTGTTTGGGGCCCTTTGGCTGTGTGCTGGGTGGGACAAGACCGGATAGCTTCTCGTCACGATCACCCTCTTCCACACATCTATGTCCATCTACCTTTGACGTATTATAGTGTGTTGTCCTTACATATATGCCTGTATTCCTATCCACTGTGTGTGCAAGGCAGGAGTGGTGTGTGCTGACATGTGTCTGCACTAAGAACTGCAACCACCAGATATGTCCGGACCACTGGTGTTTGTAGACATGGCCTTCATGTGTTAAAGTGTGTGAGCATGCACAGTATGACCATTCAGTATGTTGTCGTCTGACATTGCCTTCATATCTTCAAGTGTGTGAGCATGCCCAGTATGGCCATCTGTATCGCATGTGTGTATCATGTCCAGGTAGCTTGTACTGTGGTGCTGACCTTTGTGTTGTACACCGAAAGGTAGCATGCTGTGTCTGCAGGGTATCCATCAGTCATGTGGCATTGACTGTTGCTACATTTCTGCATAGTGGGGGGGACACCTGACTGTATCTACATTCCTACACAGGAGCGGTGGGGCACACCTGACTGTTGCTATAAGTGTACGTTGGATGGGGGGGGCACACCTGACACTAGTACACATTTGCTAGTACTGTACTGGTATGTCAGGCACTCCATTTCAGTGTGTAGGCTTACCTATTGTGCTGGCTAGAGGCATACCAGTGTACTACAGATCTTAGCTTTAATTACCAACATATTAGTTTCTGACTTCCTAGCCTTCATAACCTACATCCAACTGCCTTGCCTGCTGTAGTCTGTCTGTGTGGGTCTGTGGGAGGGGTTACCCATAGGGCACACTCAGAGGCCATAATACAGCATTTGTTTGTATCAGTCTACACCTGTCCTGCTGGTTGAGACTTGTGTGGGTCTTATGGACACACATGTTGCTCGGCCCATTACCTGCAGTGGGTTTTGTCACCCTGTGTAGTACTGGCTACTATGGTGATTCCAGTATGCGTTACAGACGTCATGGTGCCACTATGGGTGTCTACTGTCTGCTGCCTTAACATTCAGCCACCCATTTCCCTTGCATGCTCACATCCATACCATAGCTACAGGTAACAGCACACTCTACTGCATTTGGTAATTGGTAAACTGATTGGCTTACCTTGAGGGTGTGCCAGACTTGAGGATGGTGCTGGAGGGCTACCTATGTCTGATGCACATAGTACACTGCCTATACATGGCTGCACACAGGTAGTGCCATGTTTGGCATCCCTTTTACTGTCTGTGCGAGTCAGAGAGGGTGACATTCCCTGGGTACCTTCTGTGTCAGTGCATATGCTATGCATTGCCTCTTTGCCAAGGCCAGGTCATACTGGGCACGCCTCCTTCCGCCTACTGGGTCAGGCTCAGGTTGTTCCTCCTCCGAGTCACTCTGTGTTCTGTACAGGCCTCGGCATTGGTGGAGGCTGTGTGGCCCTGCCCCATGCTGTTCCTGCTGCAACTGTTTCTGCAGGATCATATTCTGTAGCATAGCACATACCATAACAATCTGGGTGCATGTAGTTGGTGAATACTGCAAGGTTCCACCGGATGTGTCCAGACACTGGAACCATGACCTGAGCATCCCATACACATGCTCTATTATATGTCTGGCCTGTGCGTCTGCCTCATTATGATGTTTTTGTTCAGGTGTGTATGCATTTCTGATGGGTGTCATCAGCCACGGCTCCAGTGGGTACCCAGCATCCCCCACTAGGTGACCGTAGGGCATGTCCATATTGGCAAAGCTGTGGTACAGCTGCATCAGATGCCATATGTTTGAATTGTCATAGCTTCCAGGGCAGCCAGCACACACATTCATTATAATGCCCTGGGCATCACATACGACCTGGCAGTTGATGGAGGGGATGCCCCTGTGGTTAATGTTGGCCCTAACCTGCTCACCAGGTGATGCTTTGATGCATAAGTGCATGCAGTCTATAGCACCCACTACCCCAGGGTAGTCTGCTATTTGGTGGAAGAGACGCATATTGCTGGTCAACACCTCACGTGTGTTGAGGAAATATACGTGCTGACTGGCATGTGCTGACATGGCATCCAGTTCTCTGAAGTACAGGCTAACACAGAAGGTCTTTGGCTAATGAAGTTTGCAGCTGACTGCAAACTAGGAGCCATAATCAAAACTCCTAATGATATGGACATCCTACAAAAGGGCCTCACTGAGACAGATGCCTAGTCTCAAAGCCATGGCCTCAAGCTCAATGCCAAAAAGTGCATTGTCATCCCCTTTGGTAAAAACTCTGTACCCATGAACTACAACATAGGCGGTAGTATACTTAACACCAAAAGTGTGATAAGAGACCTTGGGACACAGGTGGACAGTAGTCTCTCCTTTGATAATCACATTGCCACAGTAGTCAGGAAATCCTTCTACGTGGCACACCTCATCACAAAAGGTTTCTCATCCAGAAAAAAAGAGGTCATTGTTCCCTGCTACTCATCACTCATTAGACCCATTATAGAGTACAATGCCCCTTTTGGTATGTACCTCACAAGACATCTACAACAACTGGAAAGGCTGCAGAAATACCTCACAAAGAGGATTACTGGCCTCAAACAGATGCCCTCATGAGACCGTCTCAAAAAACTCCAGCTTTACTCCGTCGCATTTCGCCTACTCAGAGGTGATCTCTGCCTAACATACAAAGCTATGTCAAACCCAGAGCTGTTGGACATGCTCCACTTAAAGAAATCCCAATCCCTCCGAGCTACACGCTCTAGAGACCTAAACCTTGTCACCACAATAAACAGAACATGTTGGAGGGATAGATTCCTGTCCCAGAGACTTCCCATACTCTGGAATAAACTACCTATCTATATCAAACAAAGCTCCTCATTAGCACTCTTCAAGAAAAATCTTGATGATTGGATGGGAAATAGGAAATTCTCCCCGGGGATCACCTCTATGGCTCTGCTCGACAGTGGCACAGGAAAATAATGTTCTTGGGTGGCAAAAGCCAGGGTACCTTTTTTCTGGGCTTGTATAGGCCCCAGGGCCGATAGCCTAGTACCTACCGATGAACCTATGAACCTATGGTGGAATACTCTGGATGCTGATTCCTTTGAGATCCCCATGATATCACCAGTTGTGCTTTGGGAGGTACCTGTGGCTAGTATACCTAGACCTACACATACCTTGGTATCCACTGGGATGGGTCCCCCTTGGCTTGTTTGATGTGTCAGGTGTGGCCGGCACAGCTCAACAATCTGTGTAGGATGTATCTGTCCACCCTATAGTGCTCCACTATCTCCAGCTCATGTAGCCCCTGGTAGGTTACCCTGAGTCTTTACACTCTTCTCTGTCTCCTCACTGAGGGTTGTTCGGCAGCATTCATATCTTCACCACCCTCAGCCTCTTGCACATGTTGGTCTATGTTGCCTGCTGCAGCCCTTCTCATTTCGTAGGTTTGTTTGTTCAAATTTCCCCGCATGTATACACCGGTGGTGTAGAGTGTGGAAGAAATAGAGGGGAATGTGCTTGCTTAGTTTATCGTAATGTTCTGGGCTGGGCTGGTCTGCTGCCCCTGTAATTAGCTGATTCTGATACATATCACATGTCAGCTCAGCTGGTTCACCTTGATTACTCTCTTACTGCTGTTGTCCCACCCAATTGCACTAGGCAGGTATAGACACACCCTTAGCTTAGCCATGCTAAGATAGGAGCAATCCTGAGCCACAGGGCTCCAATCCACGTACAGTATGCCTGACACCCCCCCATGATGTCACCTATATCTGAGTCTTGCACCCAGCTATCTATACACTTACACTCTTGGGACGTGCCTAACACCCTGGAGATAACCGGGATTCACTATCCTTCACCTCATTTGAATAGGATTGCCTGCTTATGCATAGTTACATGACCCATACTGACCCTCCCCAAAACTAACCACTACTTACCATCTGCAAACCTGAACACAACTGCTTAAAAGCACCTTACTCACACCATATCCAATGGCCCTTGTTCTGCCAGCAACAAAACAACCGGCCTCTGCAAGGCTCAAAACCAGGACCCTGCATTCCACAGCCAATGTGCTTTACCACTAAGCCATGGCAGATATACAGATATTGGATGTTATCACGTACATATCATCTAGCAAAGGCATTCAACAGTATAGGACATGTATTCCATTAGGTAAATGTATGTGTGTTAATGTCTATAGATATATATATATATATATATATATATATATATATATATATATATATATATATATATATGGGTCCCCTTCACATGGTCGACAGTTCATTTGATCGACATTTATTTGGTCGACATTTCATATGGTCGACAGGCAGATTTGCCCCCCTCCCCAATGTTGTGCGACCCTGAAGTTGATATATATATATATAGTTAAGGGGGGTGTGAGGGGCACAGCTGCTTGTCAATCAAATGAATTGTCGACCAAATAAAAGTCGGTCAAATGAACTGTCGACCACATGAAGCAGACCCATATAGATATATATATATATATATATATATATATATATATATATACATACATACACATATACATAGATATAGAATATATATCTCAAGAATAAACCTCATGACACCAAAGCCTTAGAAAAGAATGAAAAGGAAACCACCAGCGACTCCAGTATTATGTACTAGTGTTAATTCCAAGGCAAGTGTGTTTCTGTGTGACACACGGGTTCAGATTGTATTCAGGGTAATATTAGGGTTGCTAACTTTACTCAACAGGCCAACCCAGTCTCTTGGCTGATTGTGACATTTATGGCCACTATATAGGGAAACAACAAAACACTCTCCTCAACACATCCAGTGGCTAGCCACTCACAGCCACCAACACATAGGATATGACTGACAAACACACACACCTGCTATGCATTGGAATAGAACACCTACCTGACTACCTTAACACACTACAGCATTATGCAGTTACAGAATGCGCTTATGAGATTACTGGGGCTCAGCACTCCCAGAGGTGTATTCCTAGGTGGGTCTCATCATCAGTTGAGTATAGGAATTATAGGGAGTATAGGAACCAAAGTTGAGTATAGGAATTGTACGGAGTGTGAGTAGTCTAAAAGCATTGTTTTGTCCTCAGGCAGATGGAGACACGCACACACACTTGGCAATTATAGGTTTAGAACATCACCCTAACTAAGTTATCACACTACAGCATTACGCAGTTACAGAACACACTACCAAGATTATTGGGTCACAGCACTCCCAGATGTGTATTCCTAGGTGGATGACATCATCAGCCTTGCCAAAGTTGAGTATAGGAATTGTACGGAGTGTGAGTAGTCTAAAAGCATTATTCTGTCCTCAGGCAGATGGAGACATACAGTTGGCAAGTTTGGGATTAGAACACAGACCTAACTACTTTATCACACTACAGCATTACGCAGTTACAGAACACGCTACCGCAATTACTGGGTCACAGCACTCCCAGAGGTATATTCCTATGTAAATGACATCATCAGCCTTGCCAAAGTTGAGTATAGGAATTGTACGGAGTGTGAGTAGTCTAAAAGCATTGTTCTGCCCTCAGGCAGATAGAGACACACACACCAGTGATGGTATGAGAACACCTGCCTATCTGCAGATCACTATTATAGTACTATGCAGTTACGAGTCACACCACAGAGACTACACATATCAAGACTGTCATTATGACCTTCTAGGATTATGGACATCAACAGAGATGCTGGCAGTTAAGATGTACATAGCTGTGAACCTGTGTGTTTAAAGTAGGAGTCCATCCTGAACTGGAGTATCCCCATCTGTGGAGTGGACGACTACTATCACTATACAGGGTTACAATGGCCATGATCATACACATAGAGGCACATAAATGACACAAGGTGTCAGTGGGCCTGCTCACACACTTAGTAGCACAGGGCTGTTTGGAATGCACTATGTTTCCAACTACACAAGGTTATACTGGGCATGCTCATACACTTAGTACCACAGGGATGTTTGGGATGCACACTGATTCTAAACCCGGAAGGCCACAGTGGCCATGCTATGTTATACGTTATCTATGTTAGACATACAAAACACATTGTAATGGACTCCAATGTTAGTAGTTGTCATTGTTAGCAGGAATGCTGCACTACATATATCTGACACTGGTCATCTACACGTCTGCTGCTGTCCGTCACTTTAAATGTACCATTCTATACCAAGCACAATACTACCACTCGCAGTGATGTCATGCTAGGAGTGGCAACTGCTTGACCAACACAATGAGCCAATGTCCTGCTGTAATTACGAGGTTGTCCAGTGTCTGTCATTCTGGGATGACATTACTGGAAGAATACAGGCCTTTGTCACAGATCACATGCATCCATGATTCAAGGGATTGGGGATAATACCTAGGTCGGATTCACCCATATAGTGCCATTCCAAGGTAAATGTCCTAAACACAGGATAACACCCTGACACCTAGAAGACAATTGCATTGTATGCTTATGCTAACCAGTGCTAGATGTGTAACATTCATAATTACAGATGCTCACTGTAGAACCAACAATGGGGAATACTGACATCTGTGCAGTGAGGAACACCTGGCTGAAGGCTCTGTAGTGCACAATAGAACTACCACCATATACCTCAGAACCAGACATGTAGGCCATAACACAGGTACAGACCACTCCAGGTGGTGGTGTCCCTCCATACATAAAGGCCACTCACATGTACTGACCAGTACTCCCACAAAGTCATCACAGATGAGTCAGGTGCAGGTCAGTGTCAAAAGCTGCATTCTAGGATGTAATCCTCAGACACCACCATGTCCTTGGACCACCAACACACATCCATACATGTGGTATGACATATAACAATACAACACCATGTGACCTTTGACTGGTGGACTGTACCTAGCTCTACATCAACTGCACAGAGTACCCATGTACTGACACAGTTGCATCATGTGTTATACAATGCAATGATACCACTGTTTGTAACCAGGTCAGCTGTACACATACCAGGGTCCCTCGGATAGTGACAGCATTAATAGATAAACAACATTCTCATGTTTGGATATGACATACATGTACCTGCCCTGGATATGTACATGCCACACTCATACAACATATATGTAAATAGCATAGCTGTTGCTGTCCTTTGTACAGACAGGTGGCTACAGCAATTTCACACATGCACATGGAAGATAGGTCCGTGGCTGCTGAATGCTAACAGCACATAAGGTGTGCTATCAATGTTGACAGAGGTAACATTCCCTCTGTACTGGTCATCAATGACACCTATCATATCATATAACATTCCATGTGTCATGTATGTCATTACACATGTCCACCAAATGCAATGCCTACAAACATGCCCAAATGACAGGACTGTAGGACCTACACACATGTAAATGTAGTGGTGTACATTCAGATACCATGTATCTGCAGTTGCTGATGTTTTCAGGTGACGTGGGTCTTAGTACATCATGCAGTTGCAATGCAGCCTCAACATTGCCAACTGTATATGGTGATATGCTGAAAGTATGGTAAGTTGTACTTCAGGTATGGACAGATGTGTGGACATAACTAAGTGGTGGGGCATCTTTGCAGATGGATGTTTGCTGAGGACAGCTCACAGGTGTGTCACAACCATTCCTACAATAACCTGTGTAACTGCTAAGTTATGGTTTTGTTAATTGAAGGGGAACACACACAACTTAGACAGCGGTCAGGGTGACACTGAAGGTAAATCACTTTACACCTGTAACCGTTAAGACCCCCCGTGTGCATATATTGTGCATATATCAGCACAGTTGCCAAAGGAAAAGTCAGTACAATTTGTAGTGCATGCAATACTGCTGTAAGTCTGTCATACTTATCATGAGATAGGCAGGTGTTTGATTCATAGTACTGGCATGTGTGGCTGTGTGTGTGTCCATATATGTCACGTATGGTGGGGAATACATCTCAGTTGTTATTCACTCTCCTGTACACTGTTGTAGACATTTGTAGAGACTGCAATGTAGAAAGCCGGAGATAGGCAGGGGTGTGGATCTCACACATGTCAAGTATCTATATGTGCGTGACACAGGTGTATTCAATTGAGAATAACACAGTGTGTGTGTGTGTGTGTGTGTGTGTGTGTGTGTGTGTGTGTGTGTGTGTGTGTGTGTGTGTGTGTATGTATGTATGTATGGCTGTCTGGTCCCTGGAGTGAGGATGTATGTTACCATAGTGCACTGATAAGCGCCCCCATCCAGGCAATGCAATCTAGTATCCCTGTTGATGTCCTCAATCTTAGGCCATTCTGACTACCTGTGCATGTGTAATCTCTGTGGCGCGTCATGTAATTGCACAGTACTGTAATGATGATTTATACATAGGCAGGGGTCCTCGCCTCAACACTAGCAACTGTGTGTGCGTGTGTGTGTGTGTGTGTGTGTGTGTGTGTGTGTGTGTGTGTGTGTGTGTGTGTGTGTGTGTGTGTGTGTGTGCTATTGTGTCGGTGAATCTGTGAGTGTGTGGGTGTGTTACTGTGTCTCTGAATACATGTGTGTGAATACCTGAGTGTGTGGGTGTATTTGTGTGTTCGTCTTGTCATGGGAACATGTATTACTGCTTCCCAGTGAGGCAACACGCTCTCCACTGGCCTCTACCCTTGTCATCAGCTAGACCACTCTCTTACCTCCCCGCTCCATGTAACTGTACCTGTGATGTCACCCAGTATGGATGTCACATCTCTAGCCACAGTAGCTTAATACACAGCTATCATGCTCTTGGATCAGTAGATCAGTAGACATGTTTGGAACGTGGGACTTTCTAACTGTGATGTGGAAGCTACAAAGTGCATGTTGCTATTTTCATACATACCTGTGAGTAGTCACATTTACATATGGGACACTAACTGCAAACACTGACATCTCCCGGCACATGCAATTAGACCTGAAGAAGGAAGGCAGAACATCAAGACCAACATGCAGTTACTGTTGTTACACATGACACATACTGTTAACAGTACAAAATGCATTCTAAACCTGTAGTACATGGCTTGTCTGCTGCCTGTCAACAGTACACAACAATTGTAATCTACAATTATCTTCCTAGTCTGTTCACACTGTGCATCAGACCATATGAGTATGTCCCTGCACCGATGGTGTGGATGACAGGGATGTGCCACAGGCATCATCATATGCACAGGGTGATATTGTTTGCCAGAGGCCTAGACTGCTCCATTGGATGACATCATGTGTGTGGGTTAGAGCCTTTGATCTCATTGGGTGTGTGTGGATGTTATGCATGTGTGTGTTGTGGTGCCCTACATATGTTTCCGGTGTGTGCGTGTATGTATGCACACAGTTCTGGCATTTGTCTGGCCTACACAAGGGTATTATTGACAGCTGCAGACTGTACAGGCCAGGATTTACAGTTCATGGTGCCAGCCATGGCCACGTGACCTGCGCCTGCCAGGGGTTGCATGGGCACTACCAGGCAGAGGTGCAAATTGGGTACTGTATGATGACACATGTCCACTAGAACCATGTCCCTGTTGGAACCATTAAGAGCCATGTGCACGTGGCCTGCTGTGTCTTGGTGTGGATAGCACAGGACCAGCTGCACTGCTGCTGCTAACTCCATTATGAGAGTGGGCATGTGAGGTAGCACGTTCATGTAGACCTGCAACAGGTGATGCAGCTGACCTACATCCATGTGCCTGACGCCTCACTCCTACCAGATGTTCC
This sequence comes from Protopterus annectens, assembly GCF_019279795.1. Taxonomy (NCBI): domain Eukaryota; kingdom Metazoa; phylum Chordata; order Ceratodontiformes; family Protopteridae; genus Protopterus; species Protopterus annectens. The sequence goes on along the minus strand of NC_056729.1, from coordinate 702,648,331 downwards.
AGCACAGACATCCCACGCTCGAGGATTGACATGCCACAGTCAAGGACTCCAACCATGTCACCCAATCATCTATCCAAAACATCAGCAAGATGAGGGTGAGCATCTGCCATTGCCTGAATGTTGCTGGTTAAAGAACAGACAGCAGCCCTCTGATTCCTCTGACCTTATCTGTTGTGCCATTCAGCATGTGCCTGTGCCTTCATTACAGCCTGAAATATGTGTCTGGTGACACCAGCTGCTGTGCTCTGTCTTGCAGGGGCATGTTGGCCAGAGGTCCTCCTATGAGCAGCACTGGCCACATGCCTGTGTGGGGTATCACCAGTTAGTTGGCTGACACCATGGTGTACAGGCACACTTCCATAGCCTCCACACTTTCCTGTTCCAAGCTACCACATGCCAATTGTCCTTCCTCTATGGCCACTGGTGATGGGGTATGTGTTGGCATGAGAACTGCGTGCGGGGATGAGGGGGATATAGGTGGAATGGCAACCAATGGCACAGATTCAGCCCCTGACAACCCTGCCTGTGCCTCAATCATATGTTCATCATCACTGCTAGAGTCCATGGGGACACTAACATCAGATGGACCACAGGGGAGCACACCTACATCAACACCTGTGAGGGGCAGACAAGAACTGTACATTACAATCTATACAGCAGACACACAGACACACACACACACACACACACACACACACACACACACAGACAGACACACACACACACACACACACACACACACACACACACACACACACACACACACTCACACACACAGACACATGCTATGGCACCCAGCATGCATGTGATATGACAGAAGGCATGCAACATGCATGTGATACGGCAGACGGCATGCAGCTCAGACAATAATAGTGGTAGTTATCATACATCCCTGGTTGCACACAACAGCATGCATGTGTCATAGCAGAAGGCATGCACATTACACAATACAGCATGCATGTGTCATAGCAGACAGCATGTACCTTACACAATTATAGTAGTAGTTAGCATACATCCCTGTGTAAACCAGCACAGGTTAACAGTACACCTGCCTGATGTGTGGCATATGACCTTGACAATCACATGTAGTATGACATGTGATCTGCTGACGTGTGTGATGACATACATACATGTTTAACACAATGGTGTCTTGTCAAATATACAGTGGAGTAATGGTGTCCCAATGCAGGGATGTGTTATACTAACATGGACCTTCCACTGACGCAATGTTGTCCATCCGCCCTACAGATATACAGTGACATACTGCACATTTAGCTAATGTACATGGCCATTGCAGGGAATCATGTGGCTTCTCTATTGCTATACAGTGTGAGTTACAGACACAGTTCATAGCCATGACTGTGTTCAGATACAATACATTTATACTGTGGAATGTGACCCACATCACTGAGGTATATGCACACTAAACCATAATGTGGAATGTGTGACACAAGTCACTGAAGGGTATACAGATGACACCCTTGCACATCTGCAACAATACTGCTGATGCCTGGCAACTATGGCCAGACATGGCAAACTCATCAGTACACCATGTCCAACATGACATCTGTGGACCACACACACACTCATGAGGAGCAAGGATGACAGTGATGTCTGACACCAGCAAGGGGAATGTACTGTATCTGTGGCCTGATGTGGTTGTCTGTGTATGCATGTGGATACTGTACAGGTGACTGCTGTCATGTCGTGACACACTCAAGATGTCCAACACATCTTATGTGGTGGTTTGATATCACGCCTACACAAGATGTGCACAGGCCTGTAGGATGTCTAGTGTTCCACATCTGCCATATCACCATTACACAAAGGCCGTAGTTGGATCACATGGAGCCAATGTACAACAGGGTGTACAGACATGCACATAACTTCTACTGTGTGTGTTGCTTTATGTCTCTGGCCATCCTCCATGGCCATGTGTGAACATGTGTTGCCCAAATGGTTGTGATGGGCATCTATTTCACATGTCTGTGTTGTCCCATATGACATACACCCATAGATGTCATACTCCACTGACAACAGGGTTATGCAGACAAAGGGTGGTATGTTTGGGATGTGGGATATGTTTTTCAGGATAGTTAGGCAGTGTTGCAGTCAGCCCACTAAATGTCATGGACATGTCAGATAGCACATAACCTTGTGTGACATTCATAGCAGGGGTATAATCCACACAGGTGAATCCTGTGAGCTGGCCATACTCCAGCTCACAGTGTAGTACTGTTTGTATTCCCCACATGTGTAGTTCTGATCTGTAGTACATGTCCCTACAGTGAACAACACTTCCACCATTGTATGCACAGCTGTTTACACATCTGGCAATGACAGTCTGTGAGGTTTCATGTCAGTGTTTTACATAGTTTGCAATTATTGAACATGGGTAGCCATTGTGATGCATTGCAGGTCCGACCTGTATATTGTGACAGGGCCATACATTATGTGTACATGTGGTAAATGGCCACATGGCAGATAGATCTATGCATTAACATGCCTGATAAATAATAACAGTCTCACCTGCAGCGGGCTGCTGTCGCAGTGGAATGCCAGAAGTACCTAAATAAGAGTGACACAGCAGTATGATCATTATCCACGCCTGTACGATAGCTACAGGGTGCAATGTGCATGTTAACACATACACCAGTACAATAGACTATACTATGGCGTATGCACATGTGTGCATACACAGAGTAGCAAACTATAGTATGCAGCATGTGTGTATACATGCCTTGCATATGATGTTACATTACATATTGTGCAGTGACACATGTAACTATATGAAATATAGTTGTTATATGTGCAGTAGGGACTTACCAGGCAACTCCAGGCTCGGTGGTTGAGAGACACCCACCTCCATGATATCAGCTAAGGCTTGTGTATGTTGTTCTGCAGGTGTCCCCAGGTTGGCCAGTAGCTCCTCGGTACATGTGAGTGGGGGCTGGGTTGGTGGCCCATCACCTGTTGCACCTTGTTCCCTGGCGATTGCATTCACATGCTGTTTCGCCCGTCTAATTAGGTCTGTACAGTGTCTGCGCACTTGCTGATATGTGCTGTTGTGGCCACCCACATCATTAACCCTCCTGCAAAATTCCTGCCACAGGGCATCCCACTGCTGTGCATCCTGTGGCACATGGCTGAACAGTACATGATGATTACCAAGTAGGTATGAGATGAGGACCTCATCCTCCAAGTGGGTATAAGGTGGCAGCCTTGCACGTGACATGCCTGGAGGACATAATGATGGAGACAGGTCACAGTAACTTACAGAGATGTAAAGAGGTACAGCTGAGCATACATGTGTATTGCATTTATTACGATTAAATAGTTGTCTTTGCAAATCTATATGACACTGACACCACTGACATGTTTGTGCCACACACATTTGACACTCAATGGTGATTGAATATTATCACCATATATGTGTGCGTCACCTGATGACATTGCTCATACTCCATGTGGATACTGTCATGATGTGGGCATGTCTGTTTGCCTGTACTTGTGTTCTTACCTATCAGCACATACCTGGATGTGGTCACATTAATGCAGTCGACATTGATGCTGTGTATATGTCACATATAAATACTTACACTGTCTTAACTGACATGACCTGTGACCCTGCAGACTTGCTCATGGAAGGTTTTGCATGTATGTGTTTTGCCATATACATCTACATGGCACTGTACAGCAGTTCAACATCCTGCCATGTATCACCTGTGTTGCATATGTAATACACATGGGAGACTGGCTAGCCTGATGGCATTTGCAGGGTTGGATATCAACTATAGCATGTACAGTCAAAGTCAACTAGTAGGCTAAATGCCCTGGGCCATGTATGAGCCTAGGATGAAAGGTTACCTAGCTGTAGCCAACAGGCAGGTTTCTGGGGCCAGGTCAAGCAGTGCCACATAACTGATCCACAGGGTTAATGATATATTTACCATGCGGTCATCACACCATGTCTGAAAGAGGGGCAATGTGCAGCTTTGCTGGACAGGGATGCATAGTATGGCAGGAGTATGTGACGTGTATGGGACAAGGATCTGTCCAGCATGTGGTGATCCTTGTACTAGGAAGTCCATGAAGTATGTGTTTGAGATCAGGATGTGTAAGTGTAGCATGTCCAACATCACTGGGTTGGACATGGCTTTATTCAGGGTAGGCATCATGCTACATAGTGGAGATGGGGATTAGGAAGGCTGATGTAGGCCATCTGAACACGGCCATTACCCCTTAAAGGAAATATGTGATCTGATATGGGTCACTTGAGTGTTGAGTATGGCTGAACAATGATCTCTATATTCATGGATGGCACCCTGTCATGTTTAGGGTTGCCACTTACGACTACCTGACAGGTGTGGTGACATAACTATCACAGGAAAGACAACTGCCCAGCTGCATCCCTTACACACAGTGTCCATTATGTTGACCGCTGCCTAGGTGGTAGTTCATGGGTACAGGGTTTTTAACATAGGGGTGACAATGCAATATGTAGCTGTCAGATTGTGGCCATATGTCACACACCTCACCCACAAAGCCCCTTCTGTATGTTGACCACAACACTCATTGAGTCAGCTATTGCTCCTAGGTCATAGTCATTTGCATACTTCAATAGGCAGATGCCTTCTGTGTTAGTCTGTGTGATATAGACTACAATAAGGGGGAGTACATTGAATTAAACCTGTCTTACTGTAGCTGGCACTGGTGTGATGTGCATGTATTATTCAGACACCTTCTGTAGTGTTGGTTCTGCCAGCAGTCCAGTTTCAAAACACTCCTGTGACATAGGAATGTACATCTAGTATACTGAGTGTAGCTGGAACACAGTATGGGTGATGATGCCCTATGACCTGGCAAGGTTATGATATGCTGTGTGAAATCAACCTTACTGTCATCTACATCTGTACTACTAACATCAAATAGGTTAATCAAGGTTCATGGCCTTTCAGACCAGACTCAGCAGGGTAGAAGTGCAGTAATTCCCATTATCAGTGGTGTCTCCCTCTTTGTGGGTTGTAATACCTGTTGGCGTGCATCATTCAGTGTGTACACTGCCTGACATGAAGCTATGATTTTACATGATGTTTATGTGGAGAGCAAATTATTTTGACATTTTTGTATAATACAACCTGGGATGTGGACAGGTCCCATACAGCCTGTATGTATGGCATTGGAGAGTGCAGATTATACCTGCATAGTTGTGGATACAGGGGCTCTGTAGTGTACATGGATATATGAATGTGTACGTGTTGGGGGGACAGTGTGTTTATGTCATCCAAGACCCTATCTGGATCAATAGGTGCTATTTCCATAGGTGCAGTGCTTCTCATGCCATAGTGCTGTGAAGCACAGCAGGTCTTGTTGTTGCCATTATGTTTCATGACACAGCTATGGAATCCTCTGTGGTTGGCCTTATAATATGTGGATGATTAGTTTCACAGTAGCTTTGTGTGGCATTATATGGTGTATCTGCATCTTACAGAGGCTGACCATGGGTCATCTTCCTCTCATGTGTGTTGACTCTTGGAACAGTTATTACCCTCTGTGGTATAGTTTAAGGCAGGGTACCACCGGTTTGCCTTCATGTTTGTGTTTGGTTGAATCCTGTTCCTGTTTCAATGGCACAATCACTGCACATATGTGAGTGCTTAAAGTGCATTTGTGTAGGACTCAGCATTTGCACATGCATTTTACATCTGCATGGGTGCCATGACAGTCACCACTTCGCTGTTAAGGAGCATAACATTGGCTTTGAAGACTGACCATGCTTGGCATACTGTTAGCCCTGTTTGTGTGACTATGGTGATCCAGGTCATTGGTGTTGCTGACATCCACATGCATTGAGCACAGGTGTTGGTACATGATGAGTCTTCCCAGTTCATAATGGCATAACTGAGTGGCCATGATTATGGTGTTCTGTCTCAAAACTGGTATTCCCCATTATGGCACAATGACAATTGGGAATTATGAGGCATGGTGGATGATCTGTCACAAAGTGTATTTTGGATTAAACTTTGGCACAAAGGTAGTTGCTCAACATAATGCATCTTTTGTTGTGCAAGTGCAACTAGCGTGGGGGTGTACATATCCCTCAGGAAGTTGGACACACCTGTAGGCCATGTGATCCAATAAAGGGCGATGGCGAAGAGGTGAGGTATGTGTTATAACATGGTCATGCAGGGGTGCTCTCTGGAGCATTGAACCATAACTATCACTGCACAGATATGTTCCCCATGTTTCAGATTGCTGTAAGTGAGTCCATATTGAGTACCTGATTTGTATCATTGAGTATCAACACCCACAGTTTATTTCTTGGCTATCCCTGTTGCACCAGTGGACTTGAACTTGGCATGATGAAGGCACTATAGGGGAAGTACAGGCTGTTGCCAGTATCCAGATTCTCAGGGGTGACAGGAGCAGGCCCTGTCTGGCAAAGCATCATGGTCTGTCAACCATGTTATCCCAGGCAGAGAGATACTGGATACTCTTTGAATTACACCAGTACATTACATGATTGTGGAATACAATCCTTATCCCTGTACTGCTGCATCATTCTGGCCAATGGCAGAATGCTACCCAGGACTTGGGACATACCTGCATGGGCTACAAGACCTGATGGTTCCTACATTTGTTTCCATGCAGTCAAGGCTACTGCATCACAGGTCCTGCACAACAACATAGAATATGCCAGAGACATGTGCATAGTTCAAAAGGTGGTCTGAGTGTATGGGTATGTGGCTAATCATGGCAGACAGGTAGCTGACAGTATGGTTGCCCTCATATAGCTTGGTGTGTAACAGAGTGCTAGAGTCTGCATTCACAAATGCGTACTGTTGGCCATGTTTCTGGCAATATGTTCTGAGGAATGACACAATTATGCAAACTATGTCATACAGTCTTTGTATCCTGTTGTCTGTCTAGTCCAACTTGGGAGGCCTCTTGCTTGGCCAGAAACTTAGAGGCCTCTGTGGATGTGTGTGAATTCTGGTGACATGTGTGTGTGTCCTTACTGTGTTCTCCTAATGGTTATGTGTTGGTTGTGGTGATGGGATGCATGTGTTAACCTACACCTCTTGACTGTCTAGTCCAGTCATGGGTGTAGAATGGACTGCCTCCAAGCTTACCCCTGTAGCTGCATCTCAGACAATGTGTGGGGTGTGGTGTTAGGTGGGTTTGGCAGTGTACATGGCTTAGAGATTGCATTCCCCCAAGATGGTCACATACACAAAGCTGACATTAGTAAACACCAGTAGCTGACTAGTGGACATGCCTGTATGAGCATTCAGTACTACAAGTACCATGTACTGTATTTAGTTTACTTACTGCTTATGCAGATGTTTTAGACAGTGATGCTCACAAGTACATATTTGTGTTATGGACGTGGCAACACTAGCTATTACAGGAACATGGTATCTACCTTTAGTAGCAGTCCTCCTCTGAGGGCCACTTCACATCCTGATAGTTGAGTACAGATGATGCATGTGTCAACAGAGCTGTATCCTTGTCTGGGTATATGCTCACATACCCACCAGAACCATGAGCTCTGTTGGGCACAGACAACCACTCCCCACACAGAGTCAAATATCAATAGACTCTGCTGCCAATATCGACATGATCAGGATATGATCAGATAGTGTAAGCCATCACCTATGAAGCAGCTATTACACATGGGCAGTGGTTTCCTACATCTTACACTCCAACAGCAGATGTCACACTAGAGTTAAAAATGATATGCACCCTGTTTCATTACCAGCACTGTCCACATATTTCCAAGCAGCTGTTAGTCTGCCAGTGAGAGGTTAGGCTACACAAACCTAAATGTTCGACCAGTGTGTCTCTACTGTCAATATCCACTCTATGTAGGTGTGCACATAGCCATTTGGCTCAGCCCTGTAACAAGGGTCAGTACACATTTGCAGAACATGTACACATGCACAGCTGTCATTGCTTGCAAACAATACTAGAGAGGTGCATATTAGGCAATATGGACCTTTAGGCAAGGCTCAAAAGACAAACCCACCACCGTATATAGCACAAGTAGCCATAAACTGAGGGTAATGCTACTCAACGCCAAAAGTCTGGACCTCACAATGCATGCACTCGAGGCACTGCCCTGTATGGAGAACATCGATATCTGTGCAGTAACAGGAACCTGGTTTAAGGCTCCAGGGAGCACCACAGCACTACCAGGTTATAACTCATACCACACCTTTTGGCCACAGAACCCGGACCAAAATACAAATGGCAGGGGTGTATCTATATTCATCAAGGATACTCACACCTCCAGGTTAGTGGCGCAGCACGATGCATCACAGATCATCCAAATACAACTAACAATGGCCAAAACTGCATTCCAAATTGTAGCTTGTTACAGATCACCCACCATGACCCAGGACCCACAATCTGCATTTCCGGAGACACTGGGACATATGAAGGTCCTACCAAAGACCCTAATACTGGGTGATTTCAACTACCCAAAGATTAACTGGGAGAACTACTCAAGTACTAACTCCCTTGCCCGGCACTTCCACGAATGTATACACTCAAACGTTCTGGATCAACTGATCAACACCCCCACCAGAGGGAACAACATATTGGACCTGGTCATCACCAACATGAGCGACCAGTGTTCCACACCTGATGTCAACCCCTTGCTGGTTAGATCAGACCATAGACTAATCACTCTGGATATTCACATTCCACCCACAACCCCAAACAAGGAAACTAACATGAAATACATTTCCAAAGCAAACTTTACATTGCTTAAGACTGAGGTTGAAAGGTTCACAGCCCCCACGCCAATGGACAATACTGACCAGGATGCTGAAACCTATACAAAGGCAATCTATGATCATCTGTAAGAATGCATGGATCATGCTATCCCAAGGCAAACCAAGACTCCTTCCTCCAAGAAAAGGAAACCAGTCTGGTGGACCCCTGCCATAAACAGGCTTTACAATAGAAGGAGGAAACTAGTACAGATAAGAGTGAAATCCCTAGAAGGAAAGACATCCCTGATCAGTATCAGCAAGACACTACGGTCCCTCATAAATTCTTCCAAGGCTAGCTTTGAAAGATAATTCCAAGGACTCTAAAGATGACCACAAAGCGTTCTTTAGCTATGTCAAGAACCTAAGTGGAAACTCTCAGATCTGTTCTGAGTTGGTGCAGACTGGCACACAATACACTGAACCGACTGATATTGCCAACATTTTGGCAGACAGGTTCAGAGCAAACATTACACCCCTCTCACCCCCTAAAGGGCTCATAACCACACCAGAAGAATGTACGACCCCAACAATCACTGACACACAGGTTAAAACAGCCCTATCCAAAGCCAAGAACACAGCCTCAATGGGATTAAATGGTGTCCCAGGCTATGTCTAACAAGAGCTCCAAAATGAACTAACCCCCTCACCTAAACAAACTGTTCAAACACAGCCTCTCTACAGGCTATGTGCCCACAGAGTGGTGCACAGCAACAGTTATCACACTCCACAAAGGTGGCGCCACAATGGACCCCGGGAACTATTGCCCTATAAGCCTGACTAGCCTGGTCTGCAAGGCTATGGAGCACATCATCATGAAGCTCATTCACAGAGACATTGGGAACCTTCAATCCTTTGACCCCACCCAGTTTGGCTTTGTTAAGGGCAGATCATGCCTCCAAAACCTGGTGGACTTCTTTGAGACAGTTACCAAGGCATTAGATGAAGGTAAGGAGGGCCACACAGCCTACCTTGACCTTGCAAATGCTTTTAACACCATTCCCCATTCTGGTATTATAGACATACCCATCGACTTGAACATTAACCCCTATGTCAAGAGATGGGTTGCAAATTGGCTCACAGACATAACCCACACAGTGAGAGTTGCACACCCTAGGTCTGACTGTAAACCAGTTACAAGTGGTGTCCCCCAGGGCTCAGTTTTAGGACCCCTCATGTTTGGTATATACTTCTCTGAGGTACAGGCAAGCACAGGAAGACTTTGGCTGGCCAAGTTTGCAGACAACTGCAAACTAGGGGCCATAATTGATTCCCCAGCTGATACAGACACCCTCCAGAAGGGTCTCACTAAGATGGATACCTGGTGTCAATATCATGGCCTCAAGCTGAATGCCAAAAAGTGCATAGTCATTCCCTTTGGAAAAAACAAAGTACCTATGAACTACCACATAGGTGGTAATCCCCTACATACAGAAAAAGTAATAAGGGATCTGGGAACCCAAGAAGATAGCAATCTCTCCTTTGATAACCATATTGGCAAGGTGGTTAGAAAATCCTTCTATGTGGCCCCCCAATCTCAAAAGGATTTGCATCCAGAACAAAGGAGGTTGTTGTGCCTCTCTACTCATCACTTATTAGACCCATTAAACAATACAACACCCCATTTGGGATGTACCTTACAAGACACCTGCAACAGCTTGAAAGACCACAAAAGTACCTCACCGAGAGGATTACTGACCTCAAACAGATGACCTATGCAGCCCAACTAAAGAAACTCCAGCTGTACTCGGTTGCATACTGCGCACTCAGAGGTGATCTCTGCTTGACATACAAGGCACATGTCCAACCCACTATTGCTGGATATGCTCCACCTAAACAAAAACCCCTGAGAGCCACATGCTCTAGGGATATAAACCTTACCACAGTGATAACTAGAACGTGCTGGAGGGATAGATTCCTGACCCAGAGACTCCCCATGCTATGGAACATGATTCCAATGTACATCAGGCAGGGCCCCTCACTAGCACTCTTCAAGAGAAACCTTGACAGGTGGATGGGAGACAGAAATGTACCCCGGGGATCACTGCAGTGGCTCTGCTGGACAGAGGTGCAGGGAACTAATGGCTCTGCTGTTCAGTGGCACAGAGAACTAACCTAAGGGGGTGGCGGAAGCCAACACACTCTGGCTAGGCTTATAAATGCCCTTGGGCAGACAGCCAAGTACCTACCTATGAACTTATTTACCTATTACATGGCTTATGTGCATGGATAGTTAACTAGCTCTTCCATTTTACTTTGCTATCATGCTGATAAACTGTCGGATGACTACAAGTCATATGTATCCTGTTATTGTGTATTGTAAATGCCAATAGACATAACTAATGTTTGCCTAACAAAACAGTAATGCTATGTAAAATGTAATACATATCTGCCTACAATACTGTACATTACACAGTTATTGGCACAATATCCCACAATATAAATCATAATTGCACAGTGGGCCTCCCTTCGACATGTTATTCTCAGTAATACACCCATACATATGCCTACTGTTACAATATATCAACATATACGATCCCCTGTTATAGCACATACTTGTTGGACCAACCCTGCCACTGACAGTGGCTGGAGAGGAATTGTTGGGTTCCAAGCCCTTATATATATATCATCCCTTGTGGTGTATGAGGAGGTTGCCTTGTGACCTACAGCAATACACACATAAATACTACAAGCCTTACTATGCTCAACAATACATCACTACAACATAAATGTTTCCACTATATGCATTGCGTACACTTTAATTATTACAGAACAGGTACTACTAAAATACACAGACATATTGAATGTTCTACATACCTTATTAGTAACTCAAGGTGTTGTTGACTGTTATTTCAATCTTTTTCAGTTTGTGTTTCAATCTTCTTTGTAATGTTCTGCTGGTATAGACAGATGGTTTGAATGTGTGACAAACCATCCTTTTATAGTTAAAGATCAGTAACATGTGCTATCCTGACCACCAATTGGTGTTCCAAAGTAGTTAATTACATGCACATCAGCTGTACAGCTATGCCATTAGCCAATGCCATGGCAACAGTCGTGTATAATTGAGTACTCAATATATAACTTTTAAAACAGGCGGAAAGGAATCAATAAGAGCCTGAGTATTCCACTTGGGCGTTGTCCCTTTGCCTTACTTGTGAGAAAGATGGTCTGGATGTGTTGTTTGTGATGTATTGCAACAGCTATATGGAAACAAACAGAGATATATTAGCTTCATGACTCCCATGGATTGTGTGTAATGCCTAGAAGATGTTGTTCTACATGTGAGTACAGCTGTTATATTTCTGAACATTGCTACTTATGCAGGGTTTGTTTGTACCTGATACTTCTGCAGATGTTTCACTCTGGCAAGGATGTTTGAGCAGCTCAAGGCTGTATGGCTATGCATATAATGTTAGGTGGTTTACAGTGTGCTCACCAGACATCTTTGGTTTGGTGTAAATGTGTATCATACTGTGCTGATAATCAGTAATTGGTAACACTTCCTGGTGTACATACAACCCTCTGAAACGGGATTAGTGCAAACAAACCCTGTAACATCAGCAGCTGTTCCATTGTATAACAACAACTATTTCACATAGGGCCATGTTACTGTGTCTCTGACAAGGTATGTTAAGGCTTCAGCAGATGTCGTACAGTGAGTCAATAATTTGTAATGTTATTACAGTATGTATTGCTGTAATTCATTTGGGTGTGGGGGAGATGTTGGTGGGTGTACATAGCAGATGCAGGTGTGTAGGAACTGCTTTTATACATATTTGATATGTGTGTGAGGGTTCCTTCCCTATTTGAACACCTATCCATTAGTGGACTAATACTATGGTAATTGCAGGCTGATTCATTAAGACACTGTTAAATGCTTCCTGTATAGCATGCAGGTGATGTTAGTCCTTGAATCCTTTCGGCAATACATCGGAATGTAATGAAGTGGTGCTACATGAAAGTTGTCTGTGTATTTCTGTCATAGGTATCTGTAGTCATTGGAGTTGTGTTGGTGACTGACCCTCTTTGGTTCATGTCCATAGCACATATTTGTAGTAGTGTATATGCATATAATCTCCATATCCTTTGTTCATATAGTTTGGTCGTGGCGGAATGTGTGATTGCTATGGTCCATGCTATACTCATATAAGAACACTTCAACTGCTGCATACGGGATACCTATGGAATCCTGAACACACATAATCCCGACACTCACAGTACGGGGCCCAGACTCCCAAACCCCACATTACTGAACACTCAAACTCGCGATAGTCAAACTCGTGAAAGTAACACAAACACAGAACACACACACGCACACACAGACACACTGCTACCCACCACATCCAAACAAACCATCCTACACTACATATGAGCAGGGGGGGGCAAGCCTCCCTACACCCCCCATGTGGGTGGCTGCAACCCCCCCCACACCCCCACTTTAATATTCTACCTCCAAAATTGCACAGGCACACAAGGCAAACCCACACCCACACAATACAGTCCCCCACAAACACACAACCCACTCAGAACACACACTTACACACACTAAAGCCCTCAGAAACACACTTACACACAGTAACCTACCTGAACCGCAACACCAGAAGCACTAACTAAAAGGCCCTTAACATTGGGATTTTAAAACTCGCACTTCTGGTGTTTCTGTACTGTTGCCATTCGGTCTTTAAGCCTCGGGATTACACGCGTCGGTATGAAAAAGCAGTCAGCATTTGGATGGTGGCCTAATGGTTAAGGAGTTTGCATTACACACATAAGGTGCAGGGTTTGTGTCTCACAAGGGATAATTGGCTAGGCTTACAATGGCTCGCAAGAGCAGTTAGCCTTGTACTAACCTATGAACCTAACCTATAACCTATATGTACCTCCATGGTTGTGTAGATGTTGCTAACCTATCTACATATATATGTATATCCCTATATACCAACATATATCTCTTGCTCTCTCTCTATATATATGTTGATTTTTATATATATATATATATATATATATATATATATATATATATATATATATATATATCTATATCTATAGCATACACCTTTCATTGGGTGCATGGCGGTTTGTCCTATTTCCACACAATCCTCCCTTTTGTGTTTTAACCTGTCTGAATACACAACTGCCATTGGTACATCTCAGGTAGCTTAGTGGTAGGTTACTGTGAAGATTTTGTACATGGTTGCATGCTCTAATCCTGGCAGTGGTCATTTTACCTCTCAGAGCAGGCACTGGTAGTGCAAGGGTGATTAATGCACATTTCAGAGGTTGTGAGCGGCTTTGCCCGTGACCTGCACGATGTTCAGCAAAGGTTAAACCTGTGTGGCGCTTGTCAGTGTAGTCATGTTTAAGCGCCGCTTACCGGCGCAATAACCCGCTAACAATTGCTTAAAAGTGCGTTAATCACCCTGCATCCAACATCCCTTATTCAGGACCTCAAAATGAAGTAACAGCCCTTGAAACCTGGACCATGAACACCACAGTCACTGACTTTACCACTTAGTCATCTGAGATATGCACAACTTTTATGGTGTTTAGTATATACAGTGTACTACAGCCGTTCCTCACTACTGCAACAAATGTGTAAGTCAGTTGGTGTACATATGTATGATACCTGTTAATGTTCATATGTTTATTGAATTCAGTGTTGCAATGTGACCTGACAGGGTGTATTATGGATGAGAATGGTTCTTGTTTTGTGTCCTTTTTACATTGTCTCCATAGTCCATGTGTACCCCTCCAGTTCACGTATTGAACAGCCAACGCAGGCCCTCCTTGATGCATATTCCATTAGCCAGCGGTCCTCTCCCACACCAATCTCCATATACACAGCAACCATTGCTTCTATAGGGAATTAGGTTAATATTAATAGTTATAATACCAGAGCTGCATGTGTTTTGCGTACACTTCGATCCATTTGGATTGCTTTTGTGTCACAAAGTGTGTTCATAGTTGTTTATTTATATATATATATATATATATATATGGCTATAGATATATATATATATATATATATATATATATATATATATATATATTTTATTTATTTTTATTTATTTATTTAAGATTTGTTGACCGGGAATGTCCGACTAGGTTCAACAGAGCCTGTTTTCAGTGGAGGCCCGGGGAGAAACACTCCAGATGCATGTCTTTGGAATGTGGGAGGAAACCGGAGTACCCGGAGGGGCACCCCAGCCGAGAATCGAACCGGAGAACCTCTTGCTGTGAGGCGACAACGTTAACCGCTGCACCACTGTGCCGCCTATATATATATATATATATATATATATATATATATATATATATATATATATATATATATATATATATATATATATATATATATATATATATATATATATACATATATAGATAGATAGATTTAGTATTAATTTGTGACACATACATATGTAGACTTGTATATGTTGATTCACACATTACAGTACATTACAATGTACTGTACATATGTACACAGTGACTGTCCCATTTGTGGTCAGTACTGTGAAATGCCTGTAGTATAAGGTGTAGTCTAATGACCACTAAACATGCATACATATTAGATGGCTTAGTGGTAGGTCCCATGACTATGGTGTGCATGATCCAGGGTTCAACACCTGTGATGTATTAGGCATGTTTTACTACAGAATAAGGCTAATTTAAGCAATTGTAAGCAGGTTTAAAGGTGTTTGTGTGACATTATACCAGCGATTGTACACAGTTAAACAAACTTTACATCCTATAACCTGTGCACGCAAATATGGCCACTTCTGCTAACTACTCAGGATATATACATTTCAGTGACATAACATCTCACTATGTGCTTACATAACATTACATTCTCTGTTAACTGCACTCTCCAGCACACCGGGGTTTATGTGTGTTCCAAATGTTTATTATTATGAGGAATACTACCTATATATGAAAGCTGTGGTTAAGGTATAGTATGTAACATGTAAAACATCTCTGACTTTATTGGGATTTGAACCACGAATGCACAAATATTATGCAAATGCTGTAGCCATTACACTATTGACATTAATGTTACTTCTGCCTATTTCCTATGTCCATGAATCCTATGTGTAAGCTTCGCTACACAACAGGTGGTGCCACCCACACCCAGTGAGCTTCACGAAATACCGACATAACAAATGAATTGAGAGACTATACATTAAAATCCTAACTACATTTGGCATAGCCCCTCACTGACACACGTCAGGGGAAACCCTGATGTGTGACTGGGCAACAGTATATACACCCCTGGTATCATGTCTCCCAGAAACTTACAGCCAGGGTGTGGGGGGAGCCACTCCAGTTTTATAGCTACAAGACCTGTTGAGGAAATTGAATGTTGTTGGGTTGTCATGTTAACATGCCCTTTTGAGATCACTATGTGCCCCTATCATGCTGCACCACTCCAGTCTTCAACAGCTTCCAGCAACTCTGCCTGGAATCACTTCATTGGCTATGCTTGACAGAGGCTCAGTTACTTCATCAATGGTGCAGATAAAGCCACCACACTGTAGCTATGCTTTTAAATGCCATTGGGCAGATAGCCTACTACCTCTCTGTGAACCTCTACAGTGCAAGCCATCTCCAACATCATATGTGATTATACAGAGTTTTCTGATCACAATATGCAGTGTAAAATCACCATGTTGTCAGACAACAGTTAAGTACAGCAAGAGCATACAGACTACTGATACTTAATCACTCCAAAACACTGTCTTGGAAACTAGTAGACTTGTATAGGTTTCAAGCTTTGTATTGCTTACCAGTAGGTTACCTACAGGAAAGATGGGACACAAGCACAGATGGGAAACATGCCTGCAACAATACCATACCAACTTGTATGTGTCAGCCTTAGGCTTTGGAATGCTGGGCGAGGCTATTGGCGCCCCCATGGTGCCATTTTTAGGCAGGTCTTAGAGGTGAATCTCACCTCCATGACTGTACAATAGCAGAATCAATGAGGGTTAAGCTACTCAACACCAGGGATAGTACTCACAACATGCATGCACTCACAGCACCCCTCAGTATGGACAACATCAACATCTGTTCTGTGACTGGGAACTGTATAAGGCTCTTGTGAGCACACCGGCACTACCAGACTACAACCCATAACACACATTTCAGCCACTGAACATGGACTGGCACAGAGATGGAGCTGGTGTATCCATATTCATCGGGGATACCTACATCTCCAAGTTAGTGGGGCAACATGATACCTCTGTGATCATCCATGTGCAGCTAACATCAGCCACGACTGCAGTGCAAACTGTGGGATGCTACAGATAACCCTCCATGACCCAGGAGCACCACTACAACTATCTGGAGACAGTGGTAAACATGACAGTCCTACCAGACACCCTGTTATTGGTTAATGTCGGCTACCCTACCCTTAACTGGATAACCTACCCGAGTATTCACTTTCAGGCCCAGCACTTCCTGAGATTTATCATCTCATATGGCCTGTATCAGTTGTTAGATGGACTAACGAGAGGTGAAAACATACTAGAAGTGGTAATCACTGACATGTGCAACAGGTGCACTACAGTGGAGGTAAACCAGTCACTGTTTAGATCTGACCATGAACTATTCACTGATGATTTCCACTCCCAACAATCTCCTCCACCCAAGGAACACACAGTGAATACCTTTCCTACAGCTAAATTCACAGTACTAATGACAGAGGTGGGAGGGTTTACAGCCCCCACGCTCAGGGATGACACTGCTCAAGATACAGACAGAATTACAAATGCACTCTATAAGCACCTACAAAGATGTATGGGTCATGCCATCAATGGTAAACCAAGACTCGCTACTCTTACACAAGGACACCAGTCTGCTGGACCCCTGCAATGTACAGGTTATACAACAGAAGTAGGACAGTAGTCCAGAACAACAGCAAAGCCCAAGACATGCAGACATTTGTGACCAGTATTAGTAAGACACTTATGTTACTCATGAAATCATCCAAGGCTGACATCCACAGGTAAATAGGCATGGATTCGGAAGATGACCACAAAGCCTTCTTTGGCTATTTCAAGGATGTAAGCAGTAACAGAGATTTGCACTGTGCTGGTCTAATATTGCACTAACTATACTGACCCTACTGATATCACCAACACACTTGATGATACAGCAAGCTTCACCCCCTACAGGGCCCACAACAATACCCAGAACGTACAGTATCCCAGACATCAGAGACATACAAGTGACAATGGCCCTTTCAAACGGCATGACACAGCGTCAATGGAGGCAGATGGTGTTCCAGACTGCATCCTGCAGACACTACAAGACAAAGTGACCCCCCGCCAAATATAGCAATTCAACATCAGCCTCTACACAGGCTAAATGCCCATGGCAACAGCTATTCCACTCCACCAAGGTGGTGACACAACTGACCATGGTAACTACCACCCCATAAGCTTGGTCTGCATGGCTATGGAGTGCATCCTCATGGCACTCTTTAACATAGGAAATGGTAACCTCCAGACACTTGACCCATCCCAAGTCAGCTTGATTGAGTGCAGATCATGCCTACTGAACCTGTTTAACATATTACAGTCACCTAGACTTTAGGTGTGGGGTGTGGTAGTTCACACATACTACCTGGACCTTGCCAAGGGTTTTGACACCATTCCCCACTCAGGTATTATTTCTAAACTCACCAGCCAGTACATACACCCATACATCACAGGTTGGTTTGCCAACAGGCTTACACACAGAACCCACATGGTAAGCCTAGTAGCCTCTGGGTCCAACTCTTGACCAGTCACAACTGGTGTCCCACAGGACTCAGTCCTGAGACCCCTACTGTTTGCCATATACTTCTCAGAGGTACGGGCAAACACAGGTGGACTAAAGCAGACTGTGTTTGGTGATTACTGCAAACTGGGAGCCATAACTGACAGTCCAGCTGTCACAGACGTCCTTCAAGGGGCCTCACATAGACTAACACAGGGTGTCAGAGTCATGGCCTCCAGCTAAAGGCCACATACTGCATGGTCATTCCATTTTGGGAAACTACACACCCACGTATTAATACATCAGTGGCAGACACTATAATTCAGACAACGTAATGGGTATGTGGGGACTACATTAGATAGTGATCTCTCCTTTGACAATCATATCTGTGAAGTAGTTAGGACATCCTTCTATGTAGGCCATCTGATTACTTAAGGGTTCGCATCTAGACTGACTGAGGTTATTGTGCCCCTTTACTCATCAATCCCATTATCGAGTATGATAACCCATTTTGGATGTACCTCAGAAGACACATCCAACAGCTGGAAGGGCCATGAACATACCTCACCAAGAGGATTAATGGCCTCAGACTTGTGTCCTATGCTGGCAGACTGCATGAACATTTGCATTACTCAGTGGCATCTCGTTTACTCAGAGATGATATTTTCTGGCCAACAAAGCCGTGTCCAAGTCAGGCTTAATGGATATGCTCTACCTATGGGAATCCATGTCACAGTGAGCCACACACTGTAATGAGCTACACCTTGCCACAACCATAAATGGAAGATGCTGGAGTGACAGATTCCTGTCACAGGTACTCCCCCATGCTTTGGAATTACATCCCTGATTACATTATACGGAGCCCCTCACTAACACTCCAGGAAATCCTTGCAGAGTGGATGGGGAACAGTGGATACACCCCAAGGATCCCACAATTGGCTCTGCTCCACAGAGGGACAGTTAGTTCATCAATGGGGTGGCGACAGCAGACACATTTTGGCTAGGCTTATGAATGGCCTCGGGCAGTTAGCCAAGTACCTACCTATGTTCCTATGAACCTATACATACAGTATCAACACATGCCGATAGCTTAATTTACTGTTCAGGTGTTGACTTACCTTGTGCCAATGCAGTTGTGTGTACAATAGTTGAGGGCTGCCTATGTAGGATGCACAAAGTAGACCACCGATACATGACAATTTACAGGTAGACATCTGTGTGTGCCATCCATGTTTACTGTGTGTGCAGGTGGAAAAGGGTGTCAGGCCATAGATGCCTACACTGTCAGTGTGTGTGCTATACGTTCCCTCTTTGCCAAGGCATGGGCATACTGGGCACGCCTTCGTCTGCCTACTGGGGCAAGCACAGGGTGTTCGTGGTCTGAGTCCCTCTGTGCCTGTGGGGCCCTTGGCAATGGTGGTTGGCTGTGAGGTCCTTCACTAGTCTGTCCCTGCTGCAGCTGTTTCTGCAAGATCATATTGTGTAGCATGGCATATACTATGAAGATGTGGGCACACGTGCCTGGAGAGTACTGCAAGGCTCCACCAGATATGTCCAAGCAACGGAACCATGATTTCAGCACCCCATACACACACTCTATGATGATTCTGGTTTGCGCGTATGTCTCATTATGGCGTTCTTGCATGGGTGTGTGTGCATTTCTGATGGGAGTCATCATCCACGGTTCCAGTGCATAGCTAGCATCCCCCAACAGGTTGCCATATGGGGTGTTCCCCTGGCAAATACCTGATACAGCTGTGAGGCATGCCAGATGTGGGAGTCGTGATAGCTTCCATGGCTGCCAGCACACACATCCATGGTAATGCCCTGGGCATTGCACATGACCTGGCAGTTGATGGAGGGGTATCCCTTGTGGTTTATGTATCACCTACCCTGCTCACCGGGTGGTGACTTGATGTGTATGTGCGTGCAGTTTATTGCACCCAGTACCTCTGGGTAGTCTGCCACATGGTGGAAGAGATGCATATTGCTGGCCAACTCCTCCTGTGTTTGGGGGAAGTATATGTCCTCATTGGCATGTGGTAACATGGCATCCAGGAAATGGTGGAGTAGCCTGGATGCTGATTCCTGTGAGATCCCCATGATATCCTCAGTTGGCTTTTGAAAAGTACCTGTGGCTAGTATTCTCAAGGTTACACATACCTTCGTGTCCACAGGGATGGGTTCCCCTCTGTTATTTCTGGTTCTGAGGCGTGGCCGGCACAGCTCAAGAAGTTGCTGTATGGTGTCCCTGTCCACCCTGTAATGCTCTACTATCTCCAGATCATGTAGCCCCTGGTAGGTTACCCTGGGTCTGAACACTCTTCTCCTCCTCCGGTGCCTGAGATGGTTGTTAGCATCATCCTCCACACCACCTTCAGTCTCTAACATATGCTGGTGAATCAAAGCTATGGCAGCCCCTAACATGTACATATTAAAAGTTCCCCATGTGTATACACCAATGGTGCAGAGTGTCTGAGAATACACAAGTGTGTGTGAGGTGCTTTCACACTTTATACTATTGTGCTATGGATGCTGCTGGTGTAATTGGGTGTGTATGCGCAATTCCAGCTGCAGGGTATCTTAATTATGGGTTTTACAGTGGGTACTGCTATTGTGGGGCCTTTGGTGTTGAATTATGCTTGGCTGCCATGATTCATCTATTGCACTTTACTTCACTTTTCAACCCGATTCCCCTCCCATTGTCAGGCATGCATCCAGCTGCCAGCTTTCTTGTTTTGTACTTTCCCAACCCAGGATTGTTTTGCAAAATGTGTTATGTAGGTGATCTACTGCAAGTTTACTTTGTTCTGTTGTGACAGTTCTCTTTTCTTTGCAGTACGGCACCTCCCATTTCCTGTTCTGCAAGTAGCTGCTAGCAGCCTTGTTAGCTGTTGTCAATGGCCCACTGTGAGTTCCTAGGTGTTAATTATTCATTTGTACTCCAACTACCATGCTGCAGCATTTCCTTATTTTTTTCCTGTATCCTTCCTGTTTCAGCTCTGGTGCATGCCATGCACAGCCGTTTACTGGGTTTCGAGCTCGTTTTCATCCACGTTCACATGCACATTCGGTTACCTTGTGTACTCTCAGCTAAGCAAAGCTATGGCTACTTCAACACACCCCTATCCCGCAGCTTTTCTTAGCAACAGGCAAACTGGATTAGCAATGCTCCAATGTGCTTAAGATAGCACAACCCTCTCTTGATGTCATCTTTATCTCCAGGCCACACCTTGGTGTTGTAACACTATGCTGTGAGGTACATCCTTACGCCGGCGGGGATTTTGTGATTCAGTATTACTCCTCTCATTTTCATGGCATTGCCTACTAATTCCTAGTTACCACGCAGAACACTGTCACAGCCCCTTAGCAACCCTTGCTCCATGGTGTGGTGTAGCATGCGTGCCATTGACTATTATGGGGAATTCATGAAAAGTGTTACATTGCAGTTTTATTCCATATAATTATATTTTCATTGTGATCTCGTTTGTGCACCGATGCCCTGCGATGTAACTTTGGGTTAGTGTGGGCATGACATTAAATGTTCTTTTTTATATGTTGTGCATTTTTTTATGCCAATGGCTATATATTTAGCCATTGGCATATATTAACACTATAATACATGTGTTTGGTCTGCTGTCATGGCTCCGATTTTATGTTTGCAAAAATGTAAACCGCTTTTTTCGGTTTACATTTCTGCATTCTTACTCTACGCCTGCACCAGTTCCTGAATCGCTATATACCTTCATTTGCATGCTACTCTGCTGAACATGGGGTAATTAGCATATATGTGCCGGGAGCTGCACGGGTGTTGCATACGCAGGTAGTGCACGTGGAAACAGCTCGTGCCTGAATAGCTCGGTGGCCATATTTTGTGTTAGAATGCCAATGCTACGCCTGCACCTGGTGCAAGCTTCATGAATCCCGGGGGTGTTTACAGCTTTTAGTACCTATATTTATATAGACATTGCAGCCTATGTACCTATAAAAATATAGGCATGTTACAGCCTTTAACAGAGGCTTTAACTAGAGTTACTAAGATTTTGTCAAAAAGATCCCTGTTGATATGACAAAATCTAAATACCAATTGTCCCAGAGTATACGCTCAAGTGTTCTTAGTAGAAAAGTAAAAAATAAATTCATTTCCATACAGTGGATCAAGTACAATAAATGTTTAAAAATATTATGAATAAAATTTCAAGGAAGGTGTATTTCTTACTTCCATATGCAAATCAAAGCTAATACTCACACACAAATTAAAATAATGTTATGGAGATGAAATATGTGGCATGATTTATCAAGAACAATTAGTTAAAGCTGAGGGCATGGATACCAATGTGTACAGAGTCGAAAAAAAAAACACAATTTCACAAAGGAGGTGGCATTGCACAAAAGTAATGCTAAAACTTTTGCTAGGGAGTTGGTACTGATGTTTTGTAGAGTGGGTATCCCTAAGTAGATATTAGCTGACCAAGGGACTCTACATATGTCAAAGATACTGCATCAGTTGTATCATAACTTTAAAATTAAACAGTTGAGGACATTAGTATGATGGATGTGAAAAAAAATAATAAACCATTGAGACCAATGCTCAGAAGTTGTTGATGCAGACTGGAAAAACTGAGACCCTGCTTACTGTTTGCAATTAGAGAGATACTTTGATCTTCAACTGGTTTCATCCCAACTGAGCTTCTGTATAGTGGGAATCTCAGATGGCTGCTGATCAAATTCTATACTAGTTTACAAGATAGACTAAAGTTAGTGTTACCCATAGTAAGGAAGCAGATGCAGAGAGCTCAGGAAATGCAACAAGGGGTCTATAATAAGAATGTCCAGCTTAACAGAATTTAACCCTAGAGACAAGGGACTAATTCTAGTATCCTCTATAGAAAATACATTTTTTTGGCTAAATGTCAGGGGTTATCTAATGAAATAAAGGGAAACAATGCATTTGATTATAATGATAAACAGCCAGGAAAGAGAAAGGTTGTGTAAGTTCACCACATTAATGTGTTGAATCCATAAAAGGAAGCAGAGAATTTGCAAGATGAAGTTCTTACATATCTACCAGTCATTTCACCATGCTGATGGAAGTATCCTTGTCAACAGTATAAAAGCAGTAAGAAAAATAATTTATAATAATTTATCATAATAAATAAAAGTGTATTTTCATAGATAATTATGAGAATTAAACAGAACATAATATAGTGATAATATCTGGAATTAAAGTTAGACTGAGACCAGATAAGGTACTAAAGTTACAACAGTTAGTAAAAAATTTAGAAAATGTTTAAATTTGGTGTGACCGAGGAATTGTAGAGTGACTGTGAATTTCAACAGTTTTAGTTTCTAAGCCTGATGGAAGTATCAGATTTTGGAATGACTTCAGGAAACCTAAAGTTAGATAGCTATCCCATGCCCAGAACTGATTAATTGATAAAGAGTTTAAGCAAAGCTATATTTTTGACAAAAGGATACTGGCAAATATCAGCCACCTTCTCTGCTAAGAAAAACAGCTTTTGTAACACCTAAAGGCTTATCCTAGCACACGGTTTTGTCAGTTGACTTGAAAGATTCATAGGTTCACAAGTATATATATATATATATATATATATATATATATATATATATATATATATATATATGCTAGGCTAACGATCACCAGGGCCTTTATAAGCCTAGCTGTGCATCCTTACTCAATTGTGTCCCTATGTGTCATGGGCGTTTATTAGAAGGGAGGGTTGTCAGGAAGTTTCTAGAGGTTATGTGGGACAGGGAATATTAGTTTGGGAATTGCCTTCTTTCTCTGTCTATCAGAAACATGAGGGTCAGACCCTAAATGAATTTCAGATTTCCCATCCCTTGGAAAAGGTTACTCTTAAATAGGGTTAGGGATGGGCTATGCTTCATATGGAATGGGGATCCTCTGAGACACATATCTGACTCACCGGCATGTCCTAAATATGTCACAAACAAAAGTTAAATCCTTGGATCCATTGGTTCTGATGCTGTTCATTTTGCAGATATGCAAAAGACCCATTTAGAGGTGCATCCAAGGATACCTTGTATGCCAGGCATAGATCGCCTCTCAGTAACCTGTAGGAGACAATGTACAGAGGTAGGGCTTTAAGCTGACCTGTTTAGGAAAATGTGTTTATACCATGGATTGTCCTGATAACCTTTGTAAGCATTCCAACTGCTGCATATGTCTGGTCAGGTACATGCCAAAGGGGGCATTATACTCAATCATGGGTCTGATAAGAGCTGAGTAAAGTGGCACTATGACTTCCTTCGACTCGAATGCCATGCACTTACCAATATGTTGGGTGACATAGAATGATTTTCTTACTACCTTGGACACATGGTAGTGGTCAAAGGTCAGATTACTGTCTACATATGATCCCAGATTCCCAGCTATAGGCGACAGCTGTTAGAGGTGTCTTATCAATGGAGTAATTAAAAGGGTGGCAGTTTTTCCAAAAGGCATTATAATGCATTTCTTGCCATTGATTTCTAATACATGACTTTGGCACCTTTCATTTGTCTGTGTTAGCCCCTCTTGTAAGATGTATGTGTCAAGGGGGAAATCCATGATAGTTCCCAGTTTGCAGACATCTTGGTCAGCCAAAGGCCCTTGATGTTAGCCTTTACCTCCAAGAAGTAGATGCTAAATAGAGGCAGTCCCAGAATGGAGCTCTCAGGTACCCAGCCAGTGACCAGTCTCTTAGGGTAGATGATCTTACCAACCCTGACTTCCTGGGTCTTGCCTGTGAGCCAGTTGGCAATCTAATAAGTTACATAAGGATTTGTGTTCAGTTTGGGAAGTTTGGCAAATAAACCAGAGTGGAATATTGTGTTCGTAGGTGTTTACTAGGCTAATCACCACAAGGGCCTTTTTAAGCCTAGCCATGCATCCCAAATCTCTGATAAGTTTTGATACCCTTGATAAGTGTAAGCATGGACCTGGGAGATGAGCCATTTACAGGTTACCTGTGTCCATTAGAGATATAGGTGCCAAACCAGGGATGAATTTCCAGTTTCCCATCCAATTGTTCAAGTTGCACTTGAATTGGGTTAGGGAATAACTCTGCTTCATATAGATGGGGAGCCTGTTCCATAGATGGGGTCTTCTCTGGGATACATATCTACCTCTCCAGCAGGTCTACTTATATCACAGGCAAGGTTTAAGTCTTTAGAATGGGTAATTCTGGTACTGTTTGTTTTGTGGATATGCAGGAGGTCCATCAGAGTGGGGTCTGACAATGCCATGTATGTCAGCCATAGATCTTCCCTCAAAAGCCTGTCGGAAACAGAATACAGGGATAAGATCTTGAAGCGGTCTGCGTAGGACATTTTACTTGCGCCCTGCAATCTTTTAGTGAGGAACCTCTGTGGACATTCTAGTTGTTGGATATACCTGGTTAGGTACATACCAAAGGGGCATTGTACTCAGTGATCAGTCTGATAAATACTGAATACAGTGGAACAATGACTTCCTTGGACTGAGATGCCATACCTTTGTTTATAAGTTGTGCAACATAAAATGATTTGCTCACCACTGTAGACACATGATGGTCAAAGGCTAGATTACTATCTATGTGTGTCCCTAAGTCCCTGACTACTGGGTCAACTCTAAGGGGTGTTTTATCAATATAGCTAGCAGGGGTGGATGACTTCCCAAAGGATACTATTATGCCTTTCATGGCATTTAGTTTTAGTCAATGTCTCTCCGTGTGATATTCAATGACAGCTCCTAATTTGCAATCATCTGCAAATTTAGTGAGCCAGAAACTACTGCTATTAGCCTTGACTTCTGAGAAGTAAATGCCAAAAAGAAGCAGTCCAAGGACTGATCCCTGATGAACTCCACCTGTGACTGGCCTTTTTGTAGAGGTGGACTTCCCTGTTCTAACTTCCTAGGTCCTGTCTGTGAGCCAGTTGGCTATCCACCGGGTGACATACAGGTTTGTACCTAACTTCTTGAGTTTGTCAACAATGGCTGAGTGGGGTATTTTGTCAAATGCCTTGGCCAGGTCAAGGTAGGCAGTGTGAACAATTTTGCCCTCATCTATTGCTTTGGGAACCTTCTCAAAGAAGTCCACCAAGTTGAGTAGGCATGATCTGCCCTTGACAAAACCAAATTGGATTGAGTCCAGTGTCTGGAAGTTTACTATATCTCTGTTGATCATCTCCATGATAATTCTTTCCATGGCTTTACATATAAGACTAGAGAGACTTATGGGTCTGCAGTTTCTAGGGTTTGTAGATGGCCCACCTTTGTGCAGAGGGATGAATGTTGCTTTTCTCAATTCATGAGGCACAAAGCCTATTTGGAGGCTATGGTTAAAAAGTAATTCCAGAGACCCTGATAGGTCATGTTTCATGCTATTTAGAAGGCATCCTGGGATATTGTCTGGGCCCATTGATGCAGTGTTCTTGGTCTTAGAGAGAGCATTAAGGACCTGTTCCCTAGTGATAGTATGGGGAGTTATATTTGATATTTCCTGAAGGAAGGTTGAGAGGGGGAGAGAGAGGCAAGTCTGGAGATGAATTTATCAGCCATGAGGTTTGCTATATCTACTGGCTCAGTACAGAAGACTCTGTACACAATTGTGTATTGCCTTTGAGGTTGTGGACATAGCTAAAGAATGCTTTGTGTTTATTCTTGGCCTGGAAGACCAAACATACCTCAAATGTGGCTTTTGTAGACTTTATTTGACCTCTGAGTTGTTTGTTTAGTTTGATGAGAGTGTGTTTATCCTGCTGGGTGCTGTACCTCCTAATTTTTGCCATGATTTTCTTCCTCCTGTTATACAGGCTATTGATTTTGTGATTCTAGTAGGGTGGCTTGTTTTATTAGTTAGTTCTGTACTTCTTCCTGGTGGGTACATCTGCCTCTACACTGCAAAAATGCAGCTCTCAAAAACAAGTAAAAATATAGAAAATGTAAATATTACTTAAAATAAGCAACATTATCTGCCAACAGAACAAGAAAATTTCACTTGCCAAGAATATTTTAAAACAAGTAAATATGTCTAGCCTCCAAACCCCCATGGGCATCTTAAAACTAGTGCATTCAGACTTAAAACAAGTAAATAAATTAGTGCATTCAGACTTAAAACAAGTACATTCATTTAATACAGAGAAAACTAATTAAGATCTATTTTCTGAATATGTAGGAAAGTTTGCTTTAATTTAGAAAGTGCTAGCCATTGTCTTGAAATATTTTTAGGAAGGAATTATATCTTAAAATCATTGCAACCAGACTAAAACCAAGTATTGTTTTAGATGCAAAGCAAAAGATAAGCCCTTTTGTCTAAAAGTGTAGGAAATTTTGCTTAAATTTAACATTCAGTGCTGGTTTAAATGCCTTGAAATGAGACAAAATACCCTGGAATTTACAGAGAAAAGTATACTATAATTGACTGACTGCTTAAATAATTCTTTATCTAGAGGCATGTATGGCAGAACAACATGCAAAAACAAGGCCATTTCTCACTGTGAAAATGAGAATGTCAGCATATGCAATATATTAAACACAGTGACCTTATGAATAGACAAGCAGCAAATCAAACCAACACCCTGCCAAACAATTAAAGATGAAATCAAATTTGAAGTTTATGTCTTGCACTGCAAGGGATACAATAATGATCAGAAATGAAAAACAGGTTTTGTGCATTTCTACTCAGCAAGGAACTTTTTCCACTCAGCCATAGCTTTTCTATATGATGAGATCATGTCACTGTCATGGATGGCATCTGACAGTACTTCAGTCTGCAGCACAGACAGAAGTGTTGCAATGCACTTAGGATATGTAAGGTGAAAGGTGTAATAATATGCCATGAGATACATCACACATTCATAAATATCCTCTTTTGGGAAGGTCATCAAGGGCATGGTTCCAATGGCCAGTAAGCAGTTGGTTTTGCAGACAATCATGACAGGGCTGAAGAATGGACATGTCTGAAGGAAGGTGTTGGGGTCTTCTTTACACTGGCCAAAACAACAAAAAAAATTAAAAGATTATGACCACAAAAATGATTCATTGTAATTTATGTCGAAATAATATATCAATTATCAAAAATTCACAAATTTCATACCTCATGGATGTGAAGCATAGCCTCACTTGCATGTAACCTCTTGGGTGGAGCCTCAGATGATGGGAGCATGTCTGGTAAAGCCTTCATCGAGGCAATTGAGTGCTTCACTGTTAAAAACAAAATCAGACATCTGATTTACTGTGGCCAATTGTTTTCAAAACCACAGGGTAGTTCAGATTTTTTGTATACACTTAGCAGGTTGTGATGTCATGATACAGGAAATGTTACGTTTTGATACAATGCCAATAAAAGTATTGACATTCAATACCATTTTATATACGCAACACAGTATATCTAAATCAAAGTGTATTTACATTGGAGTTTTGTTTGCATGCAGTAAAGCATTTTCAGTGATAAAGAAACACTTTGAGATCTATGCAGAGTTTAATTTTTGATAGGTTTGAGGTCATTATTGTGTGATGGTAGCCCAGTATCAATAGTCAAGACTGAACTGGAAGTGTACGTTGTGGAGTAGATGCCATGGAAAAATGAATTGAAATACATGATCAAACTGATACTTTCCATATGTTTGAAAACCCTTGTATGAGATACTTATTATCCACACTCAGAATGTTACCTACAGTATGATGGTATAACCCCAAGTTTGTAGAAGCAAACAAGAATATAGAAGCAAATAAGAGCCAATAATTACCTTTGTCCAGTAATGATGGCTTCATGAGCTTTCTGAATACTGCATAAATCTGTGCCTTCTCATAAAAGGTCCCCAGCAGGTCTACAGATCAGTTAAACAGTAGTTCCCACAAATCAAGGATCTGTCGGAGCTCATCCATGAGCTGACAAACACACACAGCCAGAGAGAGAGAGAGAGAGAGTGCAATGTCAGACATATATAAAAGTTATAGATGGATCAAATTGTGGGTATTCAAAAATAATACATTTTGTATCTTTCATCCTGCAGTCATTATTGTGACTCAGCTGATATTGCTATACCATAGCTCATTTAAAATTTCTTTACATATATGTCTACTTAAAATAAACACTTTTGCTTATATGATACAGTTCCCTGAAGCAAGGATATGCTTGAAGAATTGTGGTAGGATTGTCCTGCCCCTTAGTAACATCAGAGTCAGTGAAGATATGTCTTGCTTGGAATTCAAGGTCCAGGAGCTGTGAAACATCCTTCTTGTTGGGTCTGGCCTTGCTTTTGTACATCTCCTGTAGAAATGTAGAATGTTTTGCCTGTTTCTTTAGACTATCTGTAACTGCAATTAGCACATACTGTGAAATTTAATGTTTTCTTTGTAGAAGTTGCATTTATACAAAAACACTATATTTTAGTTTGTGTTCTTGCCATCCAACTGGTCAAGCTCTGGGGTGCTACACTGTGGGGATCTCTCTATCACAGATGTGGTAGAGTCATCAGTCTCATCAGTGGACATCTCCTGGTTGTTTTGAAAGCTAAGGCATTATGGTCTCTTTCTTGAAGGGGTCACTCCCTGCTTCTTTTTGGGGGTCATCATATTCTGAACCCCTTTCAACAGCTGTTTCTTCACTGATTTCTAACAAGAAATAGACAAAATTGTTAGTGTTACAAATCTCATTTAATAAAATTAAATCCAGAAATTAATAGCTACAGACACATGTTGGCCTGATTTACATATAACACCTCCTAACATCTGTGTCAGATGTTTAAACTCTGGAGAGCAAGTATACAGTGCTGTATTTGGAAACGTGAACAGCAGACCACTGGCATACCTACTTTGCTCCACTGGGTGCAGATTTGTCCTGCAGCATTGGGTAGTACTCTATGAGATGCTTTGCCATAACAGTAAGTTCATGGCTGCATGAGTACTAGAAGGCATCCCCAAATGCTCTCTTAATGGAAGTTATGCTTGTCACTGTATTTCTGATTAATCGACAGTAAAGACCTTTGGAAAGGGTGTAGTCTCCTCCTTGTCCAGCACACTGCTTTTCAAAAAAGATGTTTCTTGACTGCTCCAACTCTGTCTCTGTGTATAAGACATACTGCGGGCCTAGAAACTGTACAATTTTGTTGATACCATGCTGGTCTCTTGGTTTTGGAGAATGTCGGGTGGATGGAGAGGGATGAGGGCTAAGAGAGGGGCTGAAATCATAGGTCCCAGAGGAGGTGCCTGGTCTATACAAGTCTGATTCGTTGCCCTGTACATGCGACACATATATTAAATGGTAATTATAAGCCAAAGAACACTGACTGTAAGAACAAAGAAACATAAAAAGAAATACAGTCTTTAAATGTATAATGGTCATGAAATGATTATTTGATAACAGTACATACTGCATGATTATATTAAAGGCTGTTCCATGTGAACATTTGTCAAAAATGTGATTACTTCACATTCACCATGAGTAAGTCTCCAAATGGTTCTCGTTCAGAAAAGTGCTCTGGCCCAGGAAAGAGATCACATAAATCCTCCTTAGAGAGGCTGGGCAGCATGTCTGTCATTATATTAGCAGCTGAAAACACATTTACTCACACAGTAATTGATCAAGCAACTTATTATTTTCAACAACTTCAATCTTCAATTCATTTAAAAGTGAAGTTTTATAGTAATGCACATCATTATAATATCCAACATTCTAATACAATTTTACTCAACTTCTCCTAAGGTGACTTTTATATCAATGAATAAAAGAAGTATACTGTGTCATGAAATGCAAAAGCACTAAGCGACCCCTTCAAAAATGTCTCCAGGTATGCGCAAGCACTAAAGTCAAAGATTTCACAAAAGCATATTGCAAAATACAAGGAAAGACACTACGTCTTGCAACCTTGTCATCTGAAAGAGTAAAAATTATCGCTCGTTTGTGGCCTGGGGAACGACCCAATAAACAACTCTGTACTTGCTTTTTAAATATAGAAAACCTGCACTGTCAGCTCAAAAATGTATCTGGATTTCTTGAGTCATTGCAGTTATTTATTGCTAACAGTCAACTCTAACAATTAGCACCTAGGTGGGCCTAGTGATGTTGCTAGAGTTTGTGCCACCCAGTGCGTTTTTTAAGTTTACCACCCCTCTCCCCTCCCCCTCACAAAATAAAATATACCTTTTTTGGGGATTTTTCCAATCATACCTGTCAGTCCACAAACATTTAAAACATAAAAGACAAGCCAAGTGCTCCAGATTATGCAGAACAGTGCACAATCGACCATAAACAAACCCACTGTTATTCCTTGAACAGCTTTGGCTCCACTACATAGTTTTTGATTGGTTCATTTACTGCAATTACAGTCAATTGCCATTGGGCCCCCAGAGCAGCCCCTTTTGTGGCAACCCCTACCCCTCTAAAGCAGCCCTAGCCATTCCAGTGCTCATGACTTGGCAAATTTCTCCACATTTACCATAAACTCTGTTCAAACCTGTTGCATACTGCTTTCTTATTTACTTCTACAATAATTACAGATATTGAAATAAAATAGCACAAACACCGATAGCCATTTGCTAAACAAACAATGCAGTCTCACAATGGCAATAGACTTAGCATGACCAGTAAACGTCTCTACCTTGAAATGGCATTAAGATATACAATCAAATAAAATGTATCTGGCCAGTGGAGGATTACATTTACCTTTGGCCATTTTCAAACCATAGGCTCCTTGTGCATATTTTTAGGGCCATGCATGTATGTATGTGTTCTTTGAATCACGTTCCTGATTGTATTGAATTATATTCCTTGTATAATACAGCACAACTTGTTAGAATATATTTTTTTTTAATTTGTAGTTTGAACATTCTTTCAATAAGCAATGAAATAAAATGTATGAGCCAATAATGACAAAACTACTCATTTCAGAAAATTTCAAACATAAAAGGACACTCAGACATCAGTCATTACAATCCACCAATATCAGTCAATAAGCACAATGTCTGCAGAAGTAAAAATCTTCTGCATAATTCCACATTAAAAAGAACTATAAAAGGTTGCTACTGGCAAAGAACTTTACATTTCAGTGGTTCATCTTCAAATTTAGTGCTTGATGTCATTGAATAATTAAATTGCTGATGTTACATTAAAAAAATGGTAAGCAGGTAATATTGCAATATGGAATGACTGACAAACCGACAAGTTCATAGTTAATCGGCATCTCATACAAAGGATGACACACCCAGGAGTGCAAAACCATATCCCCTCTGCACCAAATAATCAGCAATCAAAAGGGCATTGCAATACCAGCACTCAATCTGCATGGTGTGGGAGAAGAACCCACAGCCTTCTGCATTAAAAACAACTTTACTCTCTGCTGTGCTACTAATGCTTTCAAATACTTTACCACAATGCTAGTGATATCGTTTGCTAAACAACAGTTGCACATTGCAAACAGACTTGGCATATAAGCAGCACTAAACTTCTCTTCCCCAGAAGCTCTCATCCCCTTGTAAAATGCATTTGACATACACTTTCTTGTAAAATGCACTTGACACATAGCCATATCTCTCAACTTTGTACGACAAGACATCTGGAAAAAGGCAAAATATATGGGGGAACAAAGGCCCAAAACCAGGGACACATTTGAAATATTACTTCTATGTCTTAGAAAGTTGCTAGAATAAAAGTTTTTTATTACCATGCATTTCCTGAAAATGCTAATAATGTATATGCTAACAAAGTTGTGACAAGACACAAGCTATAGGCAAAGAAATGCAACAAATTCAACCATCAGCCAGTTAAGTTTACAGTGGGCAGGATTCACGAAGCCTCCGTGTAAGAGTTACAAGGCTTACACGGAGGCTGCAGTTAAACAGTGTGACGTCAGCATGTCATGCATATGCATGAGGGCATGCTGAATCGCACCTAAGGCTTACACGGTCCATGGAAGACAGTAGGGGGCGTATCCGTAGGCTGAGCCCTGCAAAGGGACATGCCCCCAGAACAGTAAATGTCCCGAAAGTAAACCCCCACGACAGAGTCCATGGAAATGTGAATAAACACAACACAACACATGCCCCCACAGACTATGAACATAAAATATATAAATGAACATGTTATATTTTTTTTTAAATTGTAAAGATGTTTGCCCGTGAGTGCACTCGTTTGCGCGGGCGTGCCCGTAGCTAAGCCACAGTTAGCAGTCAGTGGAAAAGCATATAAGAACTAAATATGCAAAGTAAGCCAAAAAACAATAGCGTAGCGGTAGAGACGTCGGCTGAAGAGCAGGCGGTCATGGTTCGAGCCCCCACAACATCAATTTTATTTTTAGTGAAATAAGCACAAAACAAGTCCCTGACATATATGTACACATATAAAATTATATTTTATGTAAAATTTAATGAAATGGGCCATTTATTTTGAAGAAATGTGAGATAACAAAATAATAAAAAATGCCAGATGTGCCTATAGCTGAGCTACAGTTTAACAAGTTGAGTGCATGTAGGTGATCAGTGGTTTAACAGGTGTAAAATAAGTGGCCGAAGGTGAACAGTGGTTTAACAGCTGCAAAATGAGTGCCCGTAGGTGAGCAGTGGTTTAACAGGTGCAAAATGAATGCCTGTAGGTGAGCAGTGGTTTAACGCGCTGAAACTGTGTGCCCCTAGCTGAGCTAAGCGTAATATGCGTGCTGACAGCCAAATGAAGTGTAAACCAGCGTAACCCATTTGCGCGGAGCTGCGCACTGCGCCAACAAGCTAACCGACGGGCAACGTTGAGCAAGCTTACACAGACACAATTCCTAGCCTGTGTAGACAGTCATAAAATATAAAAAGCAGTGGTCAGGTTCAAACCCAGGATACCATGCACCATAGTCAAGGTACTGAACCACTAAGCCATGACAGCTTTACTTAGAAATGCAGTAATAGCAAATATATAGGAATGAATAGAAAGAGGAGCATGACAAAGCAGGTTTTGTGAAGCTGATACAATTCCAAAATAGCCAATCACAGATAAGTGCGGGAAAAACGGCATATAGAAGCCCCATAGGTGGGAATACACAGCATATCCGATTGTAGAACCAACTTGCAGCCAGAATGTCAGGTGTAGGTGAGGGTAGTTGCTTTCGAGCACAGAGGTGGGGCATTGAGGAGTCCAAATATATGGTTTGGCTCCTTGTCCACAATCATGAGGCCCAACTCATGCAGGGCCAGGTCCTGTGGGGAGCATATAGGGCTGAGGCATGGGACCGGTTGGCTCATGATCTTACCAGTGCCACAGGGATTCCAAGGACTGGTGAGCAGGACCATCACCACCATGCGGACCTGAAGAGACGGAAGCAGGACCAACAGAACCGTTGGATCCAGGAGGCCCGGCAAATGCCCAACACCCCACTACTGAGTAAGTTACATCTAATTATTTATGTAAGAAATTAACCTAGCTGATATCATGGAGATGTGTATTCCAATATTACTTTATTTATATTACAGCTGCAGGTGTCCGTTCTGTGAACCGTAGAGCCTATGGCGATAGGCTGGTGCGGTTGCGCCACCAGGCAGGTCAGTAATCCTCTCCCTGTAACTGTAAATAAATATAAAAGTATGACAGATAGCAAAAGAGTGCAGTGTAGTCACTAAGTAATAAAATGTGCAAGTAACAGTGTAAGAGAGTTTGCAAGTATTGCTTGATTACAAAAGTGTGTTCCAGTCTGTAATCCAAACAGAAAAATGAAAATGTCTGAAATAAAGTCTGAAATAAAGATGTCCCACCTGTAATATAATAGTACACAACCTGCAGCAGGCTGAAAAGTACAGCTGCAGAAGCTGAGTAAAACACGTGTGAAATATATCCCTGTTGAAATACAGAAACATGACAGAAGTGAGACTGTTGGAAAGGATTGTAATAACTACAGGTAAAACATGTCAATAAAGCCTAGAAGTAAGTACCACCCTGAATTGTAAAAATAAAACAAGTGAGAGAGTGTGAGAAAGAGTTATGAATCCACCAATAAAGTAGTAATAACTCCTGAATAAAGTATACTGCAGTCAGTACAGAATGAAATGAATGTGACAAACAGAACCAAACTGCGAAATGTGTTCAAAATGTTCCTGCAGCTGGAATGTGTATCCCAAAATCTGGATATGTTGCTCTCAGTCTGCAATATGCAGATAGTATGGTTGTCTGGAATACCAAACATCCACAGTTGTCTATAGCTATATAAAGCAAATGTAGCAGGATGATGTAGCTGAACAGAGCCAGATATGAATGTGTATGAATAAAAATGAAAATGTATATTGATGTAGCAGTAACATTCCTATCACCAACTTGAAGTAGTTATCACATAGGAAACTGTAGGTAGAACTATAGTGTGTATATATCTGCAGCTATTAGAAATGTACAGCATATGTATTGGTATTTGAAGGTGTTAATTAAATTTTCTTCACCCTACCCTATAACCACATATAATCCATTCCATTAACCTGTCCAGCACACTGCTTTTCAAAAAAGATGTTTCTTGACTGCTCCAACTCTGTCTCTGTGTATAAGACATACTGCGGGCCTAGAAACTGTACAATTTTGTTGATACCATGCTGGTCTCTTGGTTTTGGAGAATGTCGGGTGGATGGAGAGGGATGAGGGCTAAGAGAGGGGCTGAAATCATAGGTCCCAGAGGAGGTGCCTGGTCTATACAAGTCTGATTCAAGGTTCTGTACATGCACATATATTAAATGGTAATTATAAGCCAAAGAACACTGACTGTCAGAACAAAGAAACATAAAAAGAAATACAGTCTTTAAATGTATAATGGTCATGAAATGATTATTTGATAACAGTACATACTGCATGATTATATTAAAGGCTGTTCCATGTGAACATTTGTCAAAAATGTGATTACTTCACATTCACCATGAGTAAGTCTCCAAATGGTTCTCGTTCAGAAAAGTGCTCTGGCCCAGGAAAGAGATCACATAAATCCTCCTTAGAGAGGCTGGGCAGCATGTCTGTCATTATATTAGCAGCTGAAAACACATTTACTCACACAGTAATTGATCAAGCAACTTATTATTTTCAACAACTTCAATCTTCAATTCATTTAAAAGTGAAGTTTTATAGTAATGCACATCATTATAATATCCAACATTCTAATACAATTTTACTCAACTTCTCCTAAGGTGACTTTTATATCAATGAATAAAAGAAGTATACTGTGTCATGAAATGCAAAAGCACTAAGCGAATTCCCTTCAAAAATGTCTCCAGGTATGCTAAGCACTAAAGTCAAAGATTTCACAAAAGCATATTGCAAAATACAAGGAAAGACACTACGCCTTGCAACCTTGTCATCTGAAAGAGTAAAATTATCACTGCTTGTGGCCTGGGGAATCCACCCAATAAACAACTCTGTACTTGCTTTTTAAATATAGAAAACCTGCACTGTCAGCTCAAAAATGTATCTGGATTTCTTGAGTCATTGCAGTTATTTATTGCTAACAGTCAACTCTAACAATTAGCACCTAGGTGGGCCTAGTGATGTTGCTAGAGTTTGTGCCACCCAGTGCGTTTTTTAAGTTTACCACCCCTCTCCCCTCCCCCTCACAAAATAAAATATACCTTTTTTGGGGATTTTTCCAATCATACCTGTCAGTCCACAAACATTTAAAACATAAAAGACAAGCCAAGTGCTCCAGATTATGCAGAACAGTGCACAATCGACCATAAACAAACCCACTGTTATTCCTTGAACAGCTTTGGCTCCACTACATAGTTTTTGATTGGTTCATTTACTGCAATTACAGTCAATTGCCATTGGGCCCCCAGAGCAGCCCCTTTTGTGGCAACCCCTACCCCTCTAAAGCAGCCCTAGCCATTCCAGTGCTCATGACTTGGCAAATTTCTCCACATTTACCATAAACTCTGTTCAAACCTGTTGCATACTGCTTTCTTATTTACTTCTACAATAATTACAGATATTGAAATAAAATAGCACAAACACCGATAGCCATTTGCTAAACAAACAATGCAGTCTCACAATGGCAATAGACTTAGCATGACCAGTAAACGCCTCTACCTTGAAATGGCATTAAGATATACAATCAAATAAAATGTATCTGGCCAGTGGAGGATTACATTTACCTTTGGCCATTTTCAAACCATAGGCTCCTTGTGCATATTTTTAGGGCCATGCATGTATGTATGTGTGCTTTGAATCACGTTGCTGATTGTATCGAATTATATTCCTTGTATAGTACAGCACAACTTGTTAGAATATATTTTTTAATTTGTAGTTTGAACATTCTTTCAATAAGCAATGAAATAAAATGTATGAGCCAATAATGACAAAACTACTCATTTCAGAAAATTTCAAACATAAAGGACACTCAGACATCAGTCATTACAATCCACCAATATCAGTCAATAAGACAATGTCTGCAGAAGTAAAAATCTTCTGCATAATTCCACATTAAAAGAACTATAAAGGTTGCTACTGGCAAAGAACTTTACATTTCAGTGGTTCATCTTCAAATTTAGTGCTTGATGTCATTGAATAATTAAATTGCTGATGTTACATTAAAAAAATGGTAAGCAGGTAATATTGCAATATGGAATGACTGACAAACCGACAAGTTCATAGTTAATCGGCATCTCATACAAAGGATGACACACCCAGGAGTGCAAAACCATATCCCCTCTGCACCAAATAATCAGCAATCAAAAGGGCATTGCAATACCAGCACTCAATCTGCATGGTGTGGGAGAAGAACCCACAGCCTTCTGCATTAAAAACAACTTTACTCTCTGCTGTGCTACTAATGCTTTCAAATACTTTACCACAATGCTAGTGATATCGTTTGCTAAACAACAGTTGCACATTGCAAACAGACTTGGCATATAAGCAGCACTAAACTTCTCTTCCCCAGAAGCTCTCATCCCCTTGTAAAATGCATTTGACATACACTTTCTTGTAAAATGCACTTGACACATAGCCATATCTCAACTTTGTACGACAAGACATCTGGAAAAAGGCAAAATATATGGGGGAACAAAGGCCCAAAACCAGGGACACATTTGAAATATTACTTCTATGTCTTAGAAAGTTGCTAGAATAAAAGTTTTTTATTACCATGCATTTCCTGAAAATGCTAATAATGTATATGCTAACAAAGTTGTGACAAGACACAAGCTATAGGCAAAGAAATGCAACAAATTCAACCATCAGCCAGTTAAGTTTACAGTGGGCAGGATTCACGAAGCCTCCGTGTAAGAGTTACAAGGCTTACACGGAGGCTGCAGTTAAACGGTGTGACGTCAGCATGTCATGCATATGCATGAGGGCATGCTGAATCACACCTAAGGCTTACACGGTCCATGGAAGACAGTAGGTGGCGTGTCCGTAGGCCGAGCCCTGCAAACGGACACGCCCCAGAAGAGTAAAAGTCCCAAAGTAAACCCCATGACAGAGTCCATGGAAATGTGAATAAACACAACACAACACATGCCCCCACAGACTATGAACATAAAATATATAAATGAACATGTTATATTTTTTTAAATTGTAAAGATGTTTGCCCGTGAGTGCGCTTTTGCTGGCGTGCCGTAGCTAAGCCACAGTTAGCAGTCAGTGGAAAAGCATATAAGAACTAAATATGCAAAGTAAGCAAAACAGCAATAGCGTAGCGGTAGAGACGTCGGCTAAAGAGCAGGCAGTGATGGTTCGAGCCCCCAACAACATCAATTTTTATTTTTAGTGAAATAAGCACGAAACAAGTCCCTGACATATATGTACACATATAAAATTATATTTTATGTAAAATGTAATGAAATGGGCCATTTATTTTGAAGAAATGTGAGATAACAAAATAATAAAAATGCCAGATGTGCCTATAGCTGAGCTACAGTTTAACAAGTTGAGTGCATCTGCCCGTAGGTGAGCAGTGGTTTAACAGGTGTAAAATGAGTGCCTGAAGGTGAGCAGTGGTTTAACAGGTGCAAAATGAGTGCCCGTAGGTGAGCAGTGGTTTAACAGGTGCAAAATGAGTGCCCGTAGGTGAGCAGTGGTTTAACACGCTGAAACTGTGTGCCCCTAGCTGAGCTGAGCGTAATATGCGTGCTGACAGCCAAATGAAGCGTAAACCAGCGTAACCCATTTGCGCGGAGCTGCGCACCGCGCCAACAAGCTAACCGACGGGCAACGTTGAGCAAGCTGTAACAAAACTGCCTTTACACAGACACACCTCCTAGCCTGTGTAGACAGTCATAAAATGGCCAGGTTCGAACCCAGGATACCATGCACCATAGTCAAGGTACTGAACCACTAAGCCATGACAGCTGTACTTAGAAATGCAGTAATAGCAAATATATAGGAATGAATAGAAAGAGGAGCATGACAAAGCAGGTTTTGTGAAGCTGATACAATTCCAAAATGGCCAATCACAGATAAGTGCGGGAAAAACGGCATATATAAGCCCCATAGGCGGGAATACACAGCATAACCGATTGTAGAACCAACTTGCAGCCAGAATGTCAGGTGTAGGTGAGGGTAGTTGCTTTCGAGCACAGAGGTGGGGCATTGAGGAGTCCAAATATATGGTTTGGCTCCTTGTCCACAATCATGAGGCCCAACTCATGCAGGGCCAGGTCCTGTGGGGAGCATATAGGGCTGAGGCGTGGGACCGGTTGGCTCATGATCTTACCAGTGCCACAGGGATACCAAGGACTGGTGAGCAGGTCCGTCACCACCATGCGGACCTGAAGAGACGGAAGCAGGACCAACTGAACCGTTGGATCCAGGAGGCCCGGCAAATGCCCAACGCCCCACTACTGAGTAAGTTACATCTAATTATTTATGTAAGAAATTAACCTAGCTGATATTATGGAGATGTGTATTCCAATATTACTTTATTTATATTACAGCTGCAGGTGTCCGTTCTGTGAACCGTAGAGCCTATGGCGATAGGCTGGTGCGGTTGCGCCACCAGGCAGGTCAGTAATCCTCTCCCTGTAACTGTAAATAAATATAAAAGTATGACAGTTAGCAAAAGAGTGCAGTGTAGTCACTAAGTAATAAAATGTGCAAGTAACAGTGTAAGAGGGTTTGCAAGTATTGCTTGATTACAAAAGTGTGTTGCAGTCTGTAATCCAAACAGAAAAATGAAAATGTCTGAAATAAAGTCTGAAATAAAGATGTCCCACCTGTAATATAATAGTACACAACCTGCAGCAGGCTGAAAAGTACAGCTGCAGAAGCTGAGTAAAACACATGTGTGAAATATATCCCTGTTGAAATACAGAAACATGACAGAAGTGAGACTGTTGGAAAGGATTGTAATAACTACAGGTAAAACATGTCAATAAAGCCTAGAAGTAAGTACCATCCTGAATTGTAAAAATAAAACAAGTGAGAGAGTGTGAGAAAGAGTTATGAATCCACCAATAAAGTAGTAATAACTCCTGAATAAAGTATACTGCAGTCAGTACAGAATGAAATGAATGTGACAAGCAGAACCAAACTGCAAAATGTGTTCAAAATGTTCCTGCAGCTGGAATGTGTATCCCAAAATCTGGATATGTTGCTCTCAGTCTGCAATATGCAGATAGTATGGTTGTCTGAAATACCAAACATCCACAGTTGTCTATAGCTATATAAAGCAAATGTAGCAGGATGATGTAGCTGAACAGAGCCAGATATGAATGTGTATGAATAAAAATGAAAATGTATATTGATGTAGCAGTAACATTCCTATCACCAACTTGAAGTAGTTATCACATAGGAAACTGTAGGTAGAACTGTAGTGTGTATATATCTGCAGCTATTAGAAATGTACAGCATATGTATTGGTATTTGAA
The DNA here is from genome assembly GCF_019279795.1 of Protopterus annectens. Classification (NCBI taxonomy): domain Eukaryota; kingdom Metazoa; phylum Chordata; order Ceratodontiformes; family Protopteridae; genus Protopterus; species Protopterus annectens. The sequence goes on along the minus strand of NC_056729.1, from coordinate 702,606,982 downwards.
GGTGTTAATTAAATTTTCTTCACCCTACCCTATAACCACATATAATCCATTCCACGTGAAATTGGTATGTGCAATCACAATTAACACCCCTGGACATTTGTCCTGTTGGGTCATACATATTTGCATGTACGTTGATGCATCTGCCCTGTTCATACATCCAAACCTGATGGCCTGTTGCCATCAATCAACCCTGCATGTTGTTGGACTGTGTATTGCTGTTCAAATTATGCATGTGTTATGCTTGCTGTTCAATGGTTTGAATATCTGGGTGTTTGGTTAATGGGAATACTAATGCATGCTGTTACAACTAATTGTGAATGGTATTGTATGTTACTAACCCAAACTGTCATGACATAATGCAAAACATAGGATGACAGGGAAGGCGGGTTCCAGCGGACCCACCTCTCCCACCTCAGCTGGCGAGTGCACCTGGCAGTAGTGCCCAGTCCGGACCCTCCTCCGGTGGCCCTGTGCCACCTGCAGGTGGAAGCGCTGCAGGGGATGGGGCTCGTCCCCCCTCTGCAAGTGTGGCCGGAGGAGAACAACCACTCACCCTCCATAGCGTCCGGACTGTGGTGCGTAGGGAGATCCAGGAAGCTGTTCTTGGGCCCCTACGCCAGCTTGAGGCACAGGTGGCACAACTAACGGGCATGCCTGCTGCCCGGCCTACACAGCCCCAGCACAGCCCCATCCTGGGCAGTGAAGGCACAGTGGCAACTGCCCATGGGTGGGGATATCAGTTCCACTGTTGCCATCTGTGGGCTCATGGGCTCTAGATATCCAAACATCCATCCCTGTCAATTGTGTAACCCCCCCCACATGTGTCATACACCGCCCCTGTATGCGTCTTGTTTGTCTTGTCTGTTGACCTACCCAACCTACCTCCCCAGCTATACCGACTTCCTTTACCTGACATACCACTCTCACCTGAAAAAAAAAAGGGCACACTGTACCCACAAACAATTACGGCCCATACATAGCTGCCCATTTCGCACACATGTCTGCTGGACATGGAAACTGTCAATTACAATTGGCTGTACAACAAGTATTATTGTTGTCCTTACACCTCTCTCAGGGGTGGAAGGTTTCAAATGTCACACCAAATTACAAACATATGCACAGCTGTTGCTGATGAAGAAATGGGCAGCTATGGGCCTTACCTACATCCCTCCTGCAAAACCCAAGCTTGTTTCCCTACTGTCTTACCCTCTTTGTGACCCCTTTTTCACCACTTTCCTGTCTCCCCATTTTCATTTCTTTCAAAGAAAATAGCTGGTGTGCAAGAGTAAGCACTTTTAAGCGGTTGTAAGCGGTGTGCGGAGCTGAACGCCAGTGCGCATGCGGGAGCTCCGCAAACCAGCGCTAACCCGGTTACAACTGCTTAAAAGTGCCTTAGTCACTCTGAATGACAGGTCCTGTAGTCTGTTCAAAAGCAAAATAAAATCCCACTGTCAGTCCCGAACCCAGGACCTTGAAACAGTAGTCTGCATGACTTACCACTAAGCCATGACTGTTATATAAGAACATTGTGCTACAATAAATATATCATGTAATAGTAGGAATGAATGTAAAGGGAATATAGGATGTGTAGTACACAAAGCATGTCATGTATATTTACTGTCAAATCTAGTGGATTTCTATAATAGTAGTGTGTGAACAGAAACAGCCATGCTAGTTGGTAGCTAGTAGGTAATAATGTCACTGTAGCACCTTGCAAGCCACACACATACTCACAGCAGGATAATCACTGCCCATACCCCACAACCTCTTACAGGAACACATCCGGACCAAGTAATAAAATATGTGGAGCAAAGGGCCAAAAACAGGGACACATTCCAAATAATGTTACAACAAACTTAGACAGTTCAGAGAGTAACAGGTTCTGCATTTTGTTGGATGTTTGGAAGGGTATGAAGTCTGAAACTTAAATGTTTGTCACTATAGTCTGACTTGAGCCCAGAGTGATTTGCCAGAAAGAGCTGTTCATGAGATATTGACCAAAATATGAGGCAGAAATGTGGACAACCTGCAAATATCTGTACACTTGAGAGGTCTGACACTGCCATATTTGAATAGTTAAGAGCCTAGACATAGCAACAGTGACTGAGTTACAGGGATGCCCCACAGACTCCATGTGAAATGTACAAACAGTAGGCAGAAAGGTGTTACAACACATGCAATGGTAACTATGAAGTACTGAAAGTATGCACCACTTGCACGGCAGAAATAGTGTAGTAATACATATGCTCATGCTATCCCACAGTCACAACTGCAGAATACCAGACAATTTAATGGGTGTACCCCACTGATATGTACCATTCCATGAGGCAGATAAAAGATGCACCTGAGAGTCTCTGGGGCCTGCTCAGCAGCATACTCAAATACCCTAATAGATGTCAAGGCCCACACCATGGCCAGACCACACTGCATGCAGTAACACCCTAGCAGATATAGCAAGCATTCCAAGGTGTGAATGTACATGGAAAATAGGAAAGCCACAGCAACACACTACAGTCAAGACACCTAGCAGGCATACAAGTAGTGAATGTAAAGGGCAAATATTGAAGCCATAGCAACAAAGTGCAAGAGCCACTGCTATACACCAGTTACACCACATGTCCCACAGGAAAGCACACACACCCACATTAACAGTAGTAGTAGTCTTAGGTGTCAGTGTACATACACACTTAGTACAGGAAACTGGAGAAATGAATGGAGAAATGTTAATCTACAACACAGCCGGAAATATGAGAGAGATACTAACCTTTACACTCACAGAACAGTGTCCACAGCATACCAGCATGGTCCCTGCCCTTAAAATCTGAAAGGGCTACGCCTATCTCACATACCATTTTATAGCACTGTCCTGAAATCACAGTGAGAACTGCAATCAGTACACAACTGGCTGCATGCAATTAGCAAATGCTGGCTAACAATTGGTGCAGAGGCCATCACATGGACATATGCAGATACCTACAAAAGCATGCTGTACTCCCAGTCCACACATGCAATACTTTCATTGCACCCTGTGGAGGTAGGGAGAGACAGAGAGAGAGAGAGAGAGAGAGACAGAGAAAAAAAATTAAACATACACAAACAAAACCGGTCAGCAACAACCACTTGAAAGCTGACAACTGGCAAGTGGAGCAGCAGGACACAAAACCAGATGGCAACACAAGCAGCTGTGACAAACACAGGTAATGTAAAGTAATACTATAAAAGTCTACATACTGTGAACCCTCCATATGTGTCATTGGTCTGTATCCATATGTATATGAAGATGTGCAAAGGGCAGGGGACATACAGCAACTATCAGTGAAGGCTGTACATACATATGTATGTGAGAGCATCTATGTGCACATATCAATGTAGGTTGAATGTAGGTTGTAGTGCAATGTACAAAGTAGGTTTCACAGTTATGTATGTTTAGCAGTATGTTAGTGTGTGTATACAGTTTTGTAAACAAACATGTTGATATACCTATCTATCATATGGATACGTATGTATGTCAATATATGTATGTATGTATATATATATATATATATATATATATATATATATATATATATATATATATATATATATATATATGTATACATACATAGAGAGAGATGTAGGAATACATAGACAGATGTAGATAGATAGAATATGTACAAACATATATATGTAATACACACATACAGATATAGATATATGTAGATACATATACATAGACAGACAGATCTGACTATCTACAGGTATGACTGTATATGACGATCTCACACTGCCCCTGTCCCACCCCCTCTGTCACTCTCACCCCCTCTCTGTCACACCCCCTCTCCATATCTATAGCAATATATGTACATCAATATATATATATGTGTATATGTATACAGACATATATATATATATATATATATATATATATATATATATATATATATATATATATATATATATATATATATATATATATATATATATATATTTATATATATATATATATATATATATATAGAGAGAGAGAGAGATGTATATATATTCTGAGTGAGGCACATGTGTACAGATGTATTGCAACAGGTGCCTGGTGACAAAGGCATGGAGTGAACACCAGTGTCAAAACTGGAGTACCATACCCCATTTCAAATCACCTACACCAGTAACCACCAGATATGTGATTGGCTGCCCACCACTGCATGTGTCAGGGGTGAACAGGGTCATAAATGTGTACAATAGTCCCCCAATGATATTCACAGTGGCACACTATTCCTGGAATACCTGCACATGGTATGTGTCAGCAGACATGGTGTGTCAGCTATGGACATGTAGGTCAGTGTACCCCTCCACACCACATAATGGCTGCCACGGTATGTACCTCACATGACAGCTACAGATATGGAGAAGGACACAGTGACATGTACAACACTGTGACAATGCACTCAAACACATTACCAATGCACAGTGACTGACAACACCACAGAGTACACACATACTACCCACATAGAGGTTACCACTCCTGGATTTACATACTTAAGTCACACCCATGACAGATGTCCAACAACCATAGTAACACCTCACACCATCCACAACCTAAATGACTGCTGTGTGTCATCCGTGACACTGCAATAGAGAGCACATGGTGGAGGTACAGGTTCCTACCCACAGATAAGACATACCCTGCAATAAACCACACAGTTAAGAAGCAAGACTCCCCATGAGTACATGTCACACATACCCCTGCTGAATGTTAGTCAGATAGGTAATATGCCATATGAGTCACCCTGTGTAACTGTTTGACAGCAGCAGGTACCATCACATCACATGTGTCACAATGGTCAGGGTAGCAGAACAGTATGCTGCTGTAGTCCCAGGGGCAATAGCATATTGTATTGTATTGTATTGTAATGTATTGTATTGTGTTGTATTGTATTGGTATGTAGAGGTGCCTCCTTCATGGAGTGGAACCACTGCTGCTGTGCCAGTGTACAGGTACATATCCTGTAGTCAGGCTAGTGTTACATAGCACTTCTATATGTGTGTTTAGCTCCTCTTGGAGTTCATGTAGCATGCAACCGGGGATACCATCAGGTCCCATTCATGTTGTGTATCCTGCTTTCCTGAGGGCGGCTCTCACCTGGACATCTGTGATGACAGGGAGGTTACAGTCAGCTGGGATAAGTATGTCTTATTTTGGGGGAGAGGGAGGGGGGAAACCTGCACTGAACCTGTCTGCCACAATGTTGCCAATATCTGTGGGTTCAGTGAATTATTTGTTGTTGTGTACTAACTATGAGCATAGTGGAGGGTTTCTGACCAGGTTGCTAACATAACTGAAGAAGGCCTTGTGGTTATCTGTAGTGTCCCTGTTGATTTCCCTCTCAAAGTTGCCCATGGATGTTTGTATGAGAGAAAATAGCTCCTTACTAGTGCTGATCAGACATGCCTTCCCTTTATGGAATTATGCTCTGTCTTGCAGTAGCTTCCATCTTTGTTATACAATCTGTCTATGGCTGGGGTCCACCAGACAGGATGCTGTCCCTTTGTGGAGAGTGTCTTGGTCTTATATGGGATTGCATGATCCATGCATTCTCGGAGATGTCCATAGAAATAATTTGTGAAGGGGTCAGCATTGTGGGTTGTGTCTTCCACTGGCCCAGTGGGCTGAAAGGATACCATGTCACTGTTACAAAGTGTAAAGTTTGCATTTGAAATGTTATTCACTATAGTCGTTTGTGCTGGTGGTGGAGGTGGGATATGTATATCCAGGGCAATTAGTTTGTGGTCAGCTCACAGTAGTTGATGATGTACCCCATACAGTACCTCGATACAAACCCCAGAGTGAGGAGGTGCTTTGGACCTGAATCAGTGTTCTGACTGCTGGGGTTTGGTAGTATGTCATATGGAGTGTGCCAGGTACTGTTGCACAGTTGTTGGCTGAGCACTGATACCTGGCCATTTACATGTGTATCCACCAATAGACAGACAGATGCTATATATGTGAGATATGTTGTATCACAACAGTCGAGTAGCATGTGTAGTATGTGTGCCAAATTCTGCTGACATATTTTGCTGATATCATGTTATTTCCTTTTTCAGGACCATGGCTCACCAGCGCAATCCAGCTTACTCTGCAGCTGAGGATGAGGAGATACACCAGAGCCTGGTGCGGGATTATGCAATACTCTTTTCCCGCACCAGCCAGAATCAGCAGGAGAGGGCTGCACTGTGGCAAGACCTGGTCCGTCGGGTAAATGACATAGGCACGCATAATAGGACATATGAGCAGGTACGACATCACTGCAGTGATTTAATCAGAAATGTCCATCAGCGTGCATCGGATATCCACAGGCAACAGGTTGCCACAGGTGGTGGGGTGGCTACACATCCCCCACTCACCAGACTGGAGGGACTACTCATAAGTGTTGTGGCTCCAGCCCACCAACAACAACAACAGCAGCAGACATGCATTATGATGGAGGCTGGAGCCACGCAGCAGCAAGACTACGAGCGTGCAGGTAATATGCCATATGTATAGTTGACTGTTGTGTACACTGGTAGTTAATGCATGTGTGAGGTGTGTCCTTGGTTTGTAGCTGTCATCATAGTATTTAATGTGCAAGTGTGATATTCTCAATATCAGCAGCTGACCTGTGAAAGGCGACTGTTGTACTACTGACCTGTATCATACTCAGTAACAATGGCACAGTTGTGCCCACTGACATTAGTTTCCTCACTTCTGCAGGTCCCTCCGGTGTAACAGCAATGCAGCCTATCCATGCTGGTGAGTGTGTATTAACAATACCTTTAATAGTCTTGATAGTAATAGTAATATTAGGCTCACTGAGTAGTGCTCTGTGTATGCATGCAGGTGTGTCTGTGTCTGTGTGTTGATATCTCGCATACTGAGTAGTGTGCAACTGTGTGCAACTGTGTGCATGTGTGCATGTGTGCATGTGTGCATGTGCATGTGTGCATGTGTGCATGTGTGCATGTGCATGTGCACATGTGCATGTGTGCATGTGCATGTGTGCATGTGTGCATGTGTGCACCTGTGCATGTGTGCATGTGTGGACCTGTGCATGTGTGGATGTGTGCATCACTGGTAATATTGTGTAGACATTGTAAACTGTGTTTCCTGTTTCCCTCCCACAGGTTCTGGTGCTGCTCTGGTGTCATGCAGCAGGGAACCTGAATCAGGTGCCATGGGTACTGATAATGATGACATCTGTGTAATGGCACAGGAAGGTATGCCAGGGTCCGTCATTGGTCAGCCAATTGACAGTACACAGCTGTCAACCCCATCAATGCGCACAGTTATCCTGCCAATACACCCTTTGTCACCAATGTCCCTAGGTGATGGACAGGATACAGTGGGCATTGACCAGGGTAATGTGGTATCTGTGGCACATGCTTCCCCACACAGCAGCCATGGGCATGGCCCTGAGATGGTACCACACAGACAGATGTCCAGGGGTTCTCGTGGGAGCATCCGTGGGCGTACTGCCCCTGTCAGACGTGCCCACAGAGGTCTTACAACCTCAGCTATGTTTCGGGCTGTCATGCAGGCACAGTCACGTATGGAACGGTACACCAGACAGGGTCTGAGGGAGCTGACAGCATGTCGCACAGCCATGACTGACAGTATGCGTGACATTGCGGCTGCCATCCGTAATTTCACCGATGTCATAGACAGACGTTGTGGGGACATATTAGACCGGTTCCACAACTACATGTCCATGAGCCAGGGCGATGGTGGATGGTTGAGGCATCGACGTGGGCGTATGCCAGCAACAGCAGCAGCTGGCAGTCGTCGCGGATGACAACAGGGCCGCGGCCGCCCCCATAGTGCCAGCAGCAGCCCCAGCAATGCTGGGTCTGTGCTGTCATCAGACCGCCCCAGGAGACCACGTGCACGTGGCTCTGGCCAGGCCCGACAGGGATCTGTGTCCAGTCAATGAACACCTGCTTCTGATGACAGTACCCAGTCTGGGTTGGTACCGGATACGGTCCGTAGCACCCCTGCAAGGCACAGGTACCGTGTCCGTGGCCAGAGACACTGATCTGTATGACCTGGCAGGTACAGTCTGTGGCTGTCCACAAACACCAGTATATGGCAGCCATGAGGTGGAACTGTGTGCATCCATACACACATGCGAATTGACAACACCTAGGGCTACCGCATGCACACACACTGCATCAACATTGCCCCACCTTGTACTGCTGTCCCTCACCAACACACATACACATACATGTCAATTGGTGGTATCGGTGGCTGACTCAGGCATACCAAGTTCACACCCTGTGCATATGATGAAACTGTGCCACCTCCTGCAATCTGTAACATCAGTGCAGGTACAGGTTAACATGTTGCTGATGCACAGGGTGACTACATAGACGTGTAGTAATAGTATCATGTTGTTAACAGTACTGTGTGCTGATATAATTGTGGGTATATCCCAGCATGCCTGATGCAGTAAGGGTATGATTGTCATGTACTGTTGTCTACACCCATGGTAAGTACCATAGTGTATCATCTGCACATGTTGGCATACTGGTGGTAAGGATGTCAACAGAAGGCTACATACATAGGTAGCACAGGGGATAAGGTAATGAAAGTATTGATACGCAATGATGGACATGTAAACTGCAAGTGGCATGTTGCCCACACTGGACTCTGCAATGCGGATGTTTGAGGATGTTGATATGTGTGCAGTACTACACGACTGGTACAGGACACACAGGAGCACCCTAGCACTGCAAGCTCACATCTCATACCATGCTAGACAGCCCCAACACACAAAACTAACTGTCACAGGAGGGAGAGTCCCCATACATGTCAGGGATACTGTGGTGGCAGGCCAGGTAGCATACATCCTACTAAGTATGGAACCACTGAGTGAAGGCTCAGTGTCTGTTATTTGACATGTGTATTACTGCAGGTATGAGCACCTGGGTTTCCATCCAGTTATTGTACATCCTGACGGTACATGGTCTGTACACTTGTGTGCGCTGAGACTGGACCCTAGCCATCTGACCTGTGTATTTCCATGTACATGTGTATAGTGCCTGCATATTTGCACTGTTACCTACTGGAAGTGGTACAGCTTGTTTGTTGTACAATGGACTACATGCAGCCCTGCTTACTGTAGCTTTGTTTGCATGCATGTTTGCTTGCAGTTACCCTGGAACACTGATCCCACCTGCAATGCAGAGTTACAGAGCTTCTGTGGACTCCTAGTGACATCTGCATAGCTTACTATATGTATGTCCATGTCTCACTTGACAGAACGTCACTGTTTGTCCTGTTCACATGTACGTTGCCTGTGACACATTGCATATGACTTACCTGGCATTTGTCCACGTGAGCAGTCATATATGCCAGTGCTAACTAATCACAGGCACTACACCCTCACATACTCACCTTCTGTTGAACCACCTGCTTCGCTAGGGACGGCTTGCACCTGTCACCCCTGGGCTTTCGGATATTGGCAAAGGCTCTTGCTACCCCCATAGTGCCTTTTTAGGCAAGGCTCAAAGGACAAACCCACCTCCATAGGTATCACAAGGGATAAGAATAAGAGTAATGCTACTCAACGCCAGAAGTCTAAACCTCAAGATGCATGCACTCGAAACTCTCCTTAGCATGGAGAACATCGATATCTGTGCAGTAACAGATACCTGGTTCAGGGCTACCGAGAGCACCCCAGCACTACCAGGTTATACCTCATACCATGCTTTTCAGCCTCAAAACTTGGACCGAACTACAAAAGGAGGGGGAGTATCGATATTCATCAAAGATACCCACACCTCCAGGTTGGTGGCAAAGCACGAAGCATCAGAGACTATCCATGTGCAACTAACAGTGGGTAAAACTGCCTTCCAGGTTATAGCCTGCTACAGACCACCCTCCCAAACCCAGGAACCCCACTCGGCCTTCCTGAGAACACTGGAAAATATGAAGGTCTCTCCAAACACCATTATATTGGGTGACTTCAACTACCCAAACATAGACTGGGAGCATTACTCTAGCTCCAACACCCTAGCCCAAAGGTTCCTAGAATTTATAAACTCAAATGCTATGGAACAACTTGTTACCACTCCCACAAGAGGGGAAAACATACTGGACCTGATCATCACCAACATGGGGACTCTATGCTCCAGACCAGAAGTGTATCCCTCACTGGTAAGATCAGACCATAAACTAATCTCACTGGATATTCACATCCCGACCCCACCCCCTGCCCAGAAAACCACAGTGAAAAACTTCTCTAAAGCAAATTCACACTCCTCAAAACCGAGGTGGAATCCTTCAAAGCCCCGGGCCTGTGGAAAATACGGCCCAGACCGCAGAATCCTCTATAAACGCATTCTATGGACACCTTCAGGAATGCATGGATCATGCGATCCCAAATAAAACCAAGACCCAATCCTCCAAAGGCAGACGTCCTGTCTGGTGGACCCCAGCCATAAACAAACTATACAATAGAAGGAGGAAGCTACTAAATGATAGAGCAAAATCCCAAAAAGGGAAGGCATCACTGATCAGTATTAGCAAAAAACTACGGGCACTCATAAAATTGTCTAAGGCCAGCTTCGAGAGAAATTGCACAGGACACTAAGGATAATCACAAGGCTTTCTTTAGTTATGTTAGGAACCTGGGTGGTAATTCCCAGATATGCTCAGAATTAGTCCAAAATGACAAAAGAAACACCGAACCCACAGACATTGCCAACATCCTAGCTGACAGGTTCAGCGCAAACTTCTCCCCCCACTCCACACCAAAAGGGCAAATATCTATCCCAGCAGAGTGCTGCCCCCCTGACATCTCAGATGCTCAGGTAAGAGCCGCCCTCCAAAGCAAAAAACACAGCATCAATGGGACCAGACAGTGTCCCGGGCTGTGTCCTACATGAACTCCAAGAAGAGCTAAACCCAAACATAAAACTACTGTTCAATCTCAGCCTTACTACAGGATATGTGCCCAAAGAGTGGCGTACAGCAACAGTGGTCCCTCTCCATAAAGGTGGTGCCTCAACGGATCCTGGAAACTATCGCCCCATAAGCCTGACTAGCTTGGTCTGCAAAGCTATGGAAAGGATCATCATGGACCTCATAAATAAAGATATTGGGGACCTACAGACACTGGATCCTACCCAGTTCGGCTTTGTTAAGGGCAGATCCTGCCTCTTAAACCTGGTTGATTTCTTTGAAACAGTCACCAAGGCCATTGACGAGGGGAAGGTGGTCCACACAGCCTACCTGGACCTCGCAAAAGCCTTCGATACAATACCCCACTCGGGCATTATAGAGAAGCTCACCAGCTTAAATATAAACCCCTATGTCACTAGATGGATTGCAAACTGGCTCAAGGACAGAACCCACATGGTTAGAATTGCTGGAGCCATGTCAGACTCCAAACCAGTTACAAGTGGTGTCCCACAAGGCTCAGTCCTGGGACCTCTCTTGTTCGGTATATATTTCTCGGAGGTACAGGCCAACACGGAAGGACTGTGGCTGACCAAGTTCGCAGATGACTGCAAACTGGCCGCCATAATCGACTCTCCAGCCAACACAAGCATCCTCCAAAAGGGCCTCATAGAAACAGACAACTGGTGCCAGAGCCATGGCCTCAAGCTAAATGCCAAAAAGTGTATAGTCATCCCTTTGGCAAAACAAAGTGCCCACAAATTACCACATAGGTGGTAATCCATTAAGTACAGAAGAAGTAATTAGGGACCTGGGGACCCAAGTTGATAGCAATCTCTCATTTGACAACCACGTGGCCAAAGTGGTTAGAAAAACATTTTATATAGCCCACCTCATCATGAAGGGATTCACATCTAGATCAGGGGAGGTCATCGTGCCTCTTTACTCATCCCTCATCAGGCCCATAATTGAGTACAATGCCCCTGTTGGGATGTACCTTACCAGACACCTGCAGCAACTGGAAAGACCCCAAAAGTACCTCACCAAGAGGATCAAAGGGCTCAAACAGATGCCATATGCTGCCCGGTTAAAGAAACTCCAGCTCTACTCAGTGGCATACCGCCTGTTCAGAGGCGATCTGTGCCTGACGTATAAAGCCATGTCCAACCCAGAATTAATGGACATGCTGCACCTCAGAATATCCAAATCCCATCGAGCTATGCGCTCAAGAGACTTGAACCTCAGCACTGAAATAAATAGGACATGCTGGAGGGACAGATTCATAACCCAGAGGCTCCCTTCACTCTGGAATAAAATCCCAGTCCAGGTTAGGCAGAGTCCCTCATTGACTCTCTTCAAGAGGAATCTTGATGAGTGGATGGGAGATCGTAGGTTTACCCCTGGTATCACTTCTGTGTCACTGTTAGACAGAGGCACAGTATACTAACCTCGAAAAGGGCATAGCAAAATAAATTTAAAATGGGTGGCGAAAGCCAAACACATTCTGGCTAGGCTTATAAATGCCCTAGGGCAGATAGCCTAGTATGAACCTATGAACCTATGAACCTATGTACCTTGTTCCCCATTGGCCCTATGTGCTGTTAATCACCATGGCAATCACAATACTATGGTAGCATGTGCAAAGGTCACTTGTCAGTCACCTCTATGGTACAGTTGTGGAATATGTGGGTCATGTGGCAATGTCACAGCTGCCACATGTACACAGTCAACCCTCTCCCTACACATGGACGTACAACACATGTATGAGATGCAACCACATAGCCAAACTGGGGACTAAGCACTCTGAACCCAGTACTGGCATAACCTGTCAGGTGGCATGAAATACTACAGTGACTACAATACCAGTCTGATGTAGACCTACACTGACAGCAATCCAAACACGTGAACACACTGGGCCATTCATGGAGCCTCAGAATAGCATCCTGCCTGAGCAGCAGACACCTCTGCAGCTGGCACACAGGCATACGTTAAGCCAGAACACAGCACATGCAACACATAGCACACAAATCCTGTGTGCCAAACAGTCACAGCCTGTACGGCTAGACAACACACCTGCTACAGTTGTGTTAGGTACCTTTATTGTCCGGTACAGTGAGGTCCCGCTCACCAGGCTGGACAAGGTGAAGGTCACAGTGATATGCCCGTGGGGCACTATGGTCCACCACATAACACAAGCATACAGGTCAGTCAGAGGCATGGACACATATGACTCAGTCATTGTCCATGCCACTATGGCTGACCTGTGATGTACCTCCCTGGACTACATGATAGGGAACATGGAAGGGCTCTCTGAGCATGTGGCACAGGCTGGTATGACCCTGACCTTGGTTGGCATCATACCCTCACCAGGAATGCTGACGTATTACTGAATGCTGATGAATTACTGTAGCTACAACACCCTAGCTGAAAGGTTCCTAGCATGTAGTCACTGCATTGCTATGGAACAACTTGTTACCACTCCCACAACAGGTGAAAACATGCAGCACCTGTTCATCAACAACATGTAGACTATATGCCCCAGACCAGATGTGTATCCCTCGCTGCTAGGATGATACCATATACATCTCACACTGTATATACACATACCACATGCAGCACCCACACAGAAGACCACAGTCATAATGTTATCCAGTGCAAATACCATGTATTCACATGTGGCAGGCGTCAGACATGGGAACTATTGAAGGTCACAGGTACATATGTGTATTTGGCACACACATACATCATCTGTGTCCATTGCCATTACTGGTTTAATCGATGTCATGCATTATTGTGAACAACAACCCACACACATGGGCATTCTGTGTGACAAAAACACACGTGGCATGTGTGGAATTCAAAGCCATAACTAACTGTGCTATGACAGTAGTGAGAGATGCAGTAGCAGAGCATGCTATTTGCATTACTGGGAGATTTGCCCTCTTCCGCTGTACTTGTAGGGTGCTGACATCATCTCTGTGTAGAGATTGGAATATGCAGCAGCTGGTGTGTTGTACTGGTTGGCAAAGGGTCAGTTCTCTCACACATGTAATTGCACACACCCTTCTTCAGACATCATCTCTGTGTAGAGATTGGAATATGCAGCAGCTGGTGTGTTGTACTGGTTGGCAAAAGGGTCAGTTCTCTCACACATGTAATTGCACACACCCTTCTTCAGACATCATCTCTGTGTAGAGATTGGAATATGCAGCAGCTGGTGTGTTGTACTGGTTGGCAAAAGGGTCAGTTCTCTCACACATGTAATTGCACTTGTAGGGTGCTGACATCATCTCTGTGTAGAGATTGGAATATGCAGCAGCTGGTGTGTTGTACTGGTTGGCAAAAGGGTCAGTTCTCTCACACATGTAATTGCACACACCCTACTTCCACACATCATCTCTGTGTAGAGATTGGTATATGCAGCAGCTGGTGTGTTGTACTGGTTGGCAAAAGGTCAGTTCTCTCACACATGTAATTGCACACACCCTTCTTCTGCTGACATCATCTCTGTGTAGAGATTGGAATATGCAGCAGCTGGTGTGTTGTACTGGTTGGCAAAAGGGTCAGTTCTCTCACACATGTAATTGCACACACCCTACTTCCACACTGTACTTGTAGGGTGCTGACATCATCTCTGTGTAGAGATTGGAATATGCAGCAGCTGGTGTGTTGTACTGGTTGGCAAAAGGGTCAGTTCTCTCACACATGTAATTGCACACACCCTACTTCCACACATCATCTCTGTGTAGAGATTGGAATATGCAGCAGCTGGTGTGTTGTACTGGTTGGCAAAAGGGTCAGTTCTCTCACACATGTAATTGCACACACCCTTCTTGCTGACATCATCTCTGTGTAGAGATTGGAATATGCAGCAGCTGGTGTGTTGTACTGGTTGGCAAAAGGGTCAGTTCTCTCACACATGTAATTGCACACACCCTTCTTCTGACATCATCTCTGTGTAGAGATTGGAATATGCAGCAGCTGGTGTGTTGTACTGGTTGGCAAAAGGGTCAGTTCTCTCACACATGTAATTGCACACACCCTACTTCCACCCCCTTGTACTTGTAGGGTGCTGACATCATCTCTGTGTAGAGATTGGAATATGCAGCAGCTGGTGTGTTGTACTGGTTGGCAAAAGGGTCAGTTCTCTCACACATGTAATTGCACACACCCTTCTTCCACACATCATCTCTGTGTAGAGATTGGTATATGCAGCAGCTGGTGTGTTGTACTGGTTGGCAAAGGGTCAGTTCTCTCACACATGTAATTGCACACACCCTACTTCCACACATCATCTCTGTGTAGAGATTGGTATATGCAGCAGCTGGTGTGTTGTACTGGTTGGCAAAAGGGTCAGTTCTCTCACACATGTAATTGCACACACCCTACTTCCACCCCTGAAATTGTAGGGTGCTGACATCATCTCTGTGTAGAGATTGGAATATGCAGCAGCTGGTGTGTTGTACTGGTTGGCAAAAGGGTCAGTTCTCTCACACATGTAATTGCACACACCCTTCTTCCACCCCTGTACTTGTAGGGTGCTGACATCATCTCTGTGTAGAGATTGGAATATGCAGCAGCTGGTGTGTTGTACTGGTTGGCAAAAGGGTCAGTTCTCTCACACATGTAATTGCACACACCCTACTTCCACACATCATCTCTGTGTAGAGATTGGTATATGCAGCAGCTGGTGTGTTGTACTGGTTGGCAAAAGGGTCAGTTCTCTCACACATGTAATTGCACACACCCTACTTCCTTGTAGGGTGCTCACATCATCTCTGTGTAGAGATTGGTATATGCAGCAGCTGGTGTGTTGTACTGGTTGGCAAAAGGGTCAGTTCTCTCACACATGTAATTGCACACACCCTACTTCCACACATCATCTCTGTGTAGAGATTGGTATATGCAGCAGCTGGTGTGTTGTACTGGTTGGCAAAAGGGTCAGTTCTCTCACACATGTAATTGCACACACCCTACTTCCACACATCATCTCTGTGTAGAGATTGGTATATGCAGCAGCTGGTGTGTTGTACTGGTTGGCAAAGGGTCAGTTCTCTCACACATGTAATTGCACACACCCTCCTTCCACACATGTAATTCACACACCCTGCTCCGACATCATCTCTGTGTAGAGATTGGTATATGCAGCAGCTGGTGTGTTGTACTGGTTGGCAAAAGGGTCAGTTCTCTCACACATGTAATTGCACACACCCTACTTCCACTGCTGACATCATCTCTGTGTAGAGATTGGAATATGCAGCAGCTGGTGTGTTGTACTGGTTGGCAAAAGGGTCAGTTCTCTCACACATGTAATTGCACACACCCTACTTCCACACATGTAATTGCAGGGTGCTTCCGACATCATCTCTGTGTAGAGATTGGTATATGCAGCAGCTGGTGTGTTGTACTGGTTGGCAAAAGGGTCAATTCTCTCAAACATGTAATTGCACACACCCTACTTCCACACATCATCTCTGTGTAGAGATTAGTATATGCAGCAGCTGGTGTGTTGTACTGGTTGGCAAAGGGTCAGTTCTCTCACACATGTAATTGCACACACCCTCCTTCCACACATCATCTCTGTGTAGAGATTGGTATATGCAGCAGCTGGTGTGTTGTACTGGTTGGCAAAAGGGTCAGTTCTCTCACACATGTAATTGCACACACCCTACTTCCACACATCATCTCTGTGTAGAGATTGGTATATGCAGCAGCTGGTGTGTTGTACTGGTTGGCAAAAGGGTCAGTTCTCTCACACATGTAATTGCACACACCCTACTTCCACACATGTAATTGTTGCTGACATCATCTCTGTGTAGAGATTGGTATATGCAGCAGCTGGTGTGTTGTACTGGTTGGCAAAAGGGTCAGTTCTCTCACACATGTAATTGCACACACCCTACTTCCTTGTAGGGTGCTCACATCATCTCTGTGTAGAGATTGGTATATGCAGCAGCTGGTGTGTTGTACTGGTTGGCAAAAGGGTCAGTTCTCTCACACATGTAATTGCACACACCCTACTTCCACACATCATCTCTGTGTAGAGATTGGTATATGCAGCAGCTGGTGTGTTGTACTGGTTGGCAAAAGGGTCAGTTCTCTCACACATGTAATTGCACACACCCTACTTCCACACATCATCTCTGTGTAGAGATTGGTATATGCAGCAGCTGGTGTGTTGTACTGGTTGGCAAAAGGGTCAGTTCTCTCACACATGTAATTGCACACACCCTACTTCCACACATCATCTCTGTGTAGAGATTGGTATATGCAGCAGCTGGTGTGTTGTACTGGTTGGCAAAGGGTCAGTTCTCTCACACATGTAATTGCACACACCCTACTTCCACACATCATCTCTGTGTAGAGATTGGTATATGCAGCAGCTGGTGTGTTGTACTGGTTGGCAAAGGGGTCAGTTCTCTCACATGTAATTGCACACACCCTACTTCCCAGGTGCTCACATCATCTCTGTGTAGAGATTGGTATATGCAGCAGCTGGTGTGTTGTACTGGTTGGCAAAAGGGTCAGTTCTCTCACACATGTAATTGCACACACCCTACTTCCACACATCATCTCTGTGTAGAGATTGGTATATGCAGCAGCTGGTGTGTTGTACTGGTTGGCAAAAGGGTCAGTTCTCTCACACATCTAATTGCACACACCCTACTTCCACACATCTCTGTGTAGAGACTGGTATATGCAGCAGCTGGTGTGTTGTACTGGTTGGCAAAAGGGTCAGTTCTCTCACACATGTAATTGCACACACCCTACTTCCACACATCATCTCTGTGTAGAGATTGGTATATGCAGCAGCTGGTGTGTTGTACTGGTTGGCAAAAGGGTCAGTTCTCTCACACATGTAATTGCACACACCCTACTTCCACACATCATCTCTGTGTAGAGATTGGTATATGCAGCAGCTGGTGTGTTGTACTGGTTGGCAAAAGGGTCAGTTCTCTCACACATGTAATTGCACACACCCTACTTCCACACATCATCTCTGTGTAGAGATTGGTATATGCAGCAGCTGGTGTGTTGTACTGGTTGGCAAAAGGGTCAGTTCTCTCACACATGTAATTGCACACACCCTACTTCCATACATCATCTCTGTGTAGAGATTGGTATATGCAGCAGCTGGTGTGTTGTACTGGTTGGCAAAAGGGTCAGTTCTCTCACACATGTAATTGCACACACCCTACTTCCACACATCATCTCTGTGTAGAGATTGGTATATGCAGCAGCTGGTGTGTTGTACTGGTTGGCAAAAGGGTCAGTTCTCTCACACATGTAATTGCACACACCCTACTTCCACACATGTAATTGCACACCCTTCTTCAGACATCATCTCTGTGTAGAGATTGGAATATGCAGCAGCTGGTGTGTTGTACTGGTTGGCAAAAGGTCAGTTCTCTCACACATGTAATTGCACACACCCTACTTCCACACATCATCTCTGTGTAGAGATTGGTATATGCAGCAGCTGGTGTGTTGTACTGGTTGGCAAAAGGGTCAGTTCTCTCACACATGTAATTGCACACACCCTACTTCCGACATCATCTCTGTGTAGAGATTGGAATATGCAGCAGCTGGTGTGTTGTACTGGTTGCCAAAAGGGTCAGTTCTCTCACACATGTAATTGCATACACCCTACTTCCGACATCATCTCTGTGTAGAGATTGGAATATGCAGCAGCTGGTGTGTTGTACTGGTTGCCAAAAGGGTCAGTTCTCTCACACATGTAATTGCATACACCCTACTTCCACCCCTTCTTCCGACATCATCTCTGTGTAGAGATTGGAATATGCAGCAGCTGGTGTGTTGTACTGGTTGGCAAAAGGGTCAGTTCTCTCACACATGTAATTGCACACACCCTAGGGTCAGTTCTCTCACACATGTAATTGCACACACCCTTCTTCCGACATCATCTCTGTGTAGAGATTGGAATATGCAGCAGCTGGTGTGTTGTACTGGTTGGCAAAAGGGTCAGTTCTCTCACACATGTAATTGCACACACCCTACTTCCACACATCATCTCTGTGTAGAGATTGGTATATGCAGCAGCTGGTGTGTTGTACTGGTTGGCAAAAGGGTCAGTTCTCTCACACATGTAATTGCACACACCCTACTTCCACACATCATCTCTGTGTAGAGATTGGTATATGCAGCAGCTGGTGTGTTGTACTGGTTGGCAAAAGGGTCAGTTCTCTCACACATGTAATTGCACACACCCTACTTCCACACATCATCTCTGTGTAGAGATTGGTATATGCAGCAGCTGGTGTGTTGTACTGGTTGGCAAAAGGGTCAGTTCTCTCACACATGTAATTGCACACACCCTACTTCCACACATCATCTCTGTGTAGAGATTGGTATATGCAGCAGCTGGTGTGTTGTACTGGTTGGCAAAGGGTCAGTTCTCTCACACATGTAATTGCATACACCCTACTTCCGACATCATCTCTGTGTAGAGATTGGAATATGCAGCAGCTGGTGTGTTGTACTGGTTGCCAAAAGGGTCAGTTCTCTCACACATGTAATTGCACACACCCTTCTTCCGACATCATCTCTGTGTAGAGATTGGAATATGCAGCAGCTGGTGTGTTGTACTGGTTGGCAAAAGGGTCAGTTCTCTCACACATGTAATTGCATACACCCTACTTCCACACATCATCTCTGTGTAGAGATTGGTATATGCAGCAGCTGGTGTGTTGTACTGGTTGGCAAAAGGGTCAGTTCTCTCACACATGTAATTGCACACACCCTACTTCCACACATCATCTCTGTGTAGAGATTGGAATATGCAGCAGCTGGTGTGTTGTACTGGTTGCCAAAAGGGTCAGTTCTCTCACACATGTAATTGCATACACCCTACTTCCGACATCATCTCTGTGTAGAGATTGGAATATGCAGCAGCTGGTGTGTTGTACTGGTTGCCAAAAGGGTCAGTTCTCTCACACATGTAATTGCACACACCCTACTTCCACCCCATGTAATTGCACACCCTTCTTCCGACATCATCTCTGTGTAGAGATTGGAATATGCAGCAGCTGGTGTGTTGTACTGGTTGGCAAAAGGTCAGTTCTCTCACACATGTAATTGCACACACCCTTCTCTCACACATGTAATTGCACACACCCTCTGACATCATCTCTGTGTAGAGATTGGAATATGCAGCAGCTGGTGTGTTGTACTGGTTGGCAAAAGGGTCAGTTCTCTCACACATGTAATTGCATACACCCTACTTTCATCACACATGTAATTGCACACACCCTTCTGACATCATCTCTGTGTAGAGATTGGAATATGCAGCAGCTGGTGTGTTGTACTGGTTGGCAAAAGGGTCAGTTCTCTCACACATGTAATTGCACACACCCTACTTCCACACATCATCTCTGTGTAGAGATTGGTATATGCAGCAGCTGGTGTGTTGTACTGGTTGGCAAAAGGGTCAGTTCTCTCACACATGTAATTGCACACACCCTACTTCCACACATGACATCATCTCTGTGTAGAGATTGGAATATGCAGCAGCTGGTGTGTTGTACTGGTTGGCAAAAGGGTCAGTTCTCTCACACATGTAATTGCACACACCCTACTTCCACACATCATCTCTGTGTAGAGATTGGTATATGCAGCAGCTGGTGTGTTGTACTGGTTGGCAAAAGGGTCAGTTCTCTCACACATGTAATTGCACACACCCTACTTCCACACATCATCTCTGTGTAGAGATTGGTATATGCAGCAGCTGGTGTGTTGTACTGGTTGGCAAAAGGGTCAGTTCTCTCACACATGTAATTGCACACACCCTACTTCCACACATCATCTCTGTGTAGAGATTGGTATATGCAGCAGCTGGTGTGTTGTACTGGTTGGCAAAGGGTCAGTTCTCTCACACATGTAATTGCACACACCCTACTTCCACACATGACATCATCTCTGTGTAGAGATTGGTATATGCAGCAGCTGGTGTGTTGTACTGGTTGGCAAAAGGTCAGTTCTCTCACACATGTAATTGCACACACCCTACTTCCACACATCATCTCTGTGTAGAGATTGGTATATGCAGCAGCTGGTGTGTTGTACTGGTTGGCAAAAGGGTCAGTTCTCTCACACATGTAATTGCACACACCCTACTTCCACACATCATCTCTGTGTAGAGATTGGTATATGCAGCAGCTGGTGTGTTGTACTGGTTGGCAAAGGGTCAGTTCTCTCACACATGTAATTGCACACACCCTACTTCCACATATCATCTCTGTGTAGAGATTGGTATATGCAGCAGCTGGTGTGTTGTACTGGTTGGCAAAAGGGTCAGTTCTCTCACACATGTAATTGCACACACCCTACTTCCACATGTAATTGCACCCTTGCTTCACATCATCTCTGTGTAGAGATTGGTATATGCAGCAGCTGGTGTGTTGTACTGGTTGGCAAAAGGGTCAGTTCTCTCACACATGTAATTGCACACACCCTACTTCCACACATCATCTCTGTGTAGAGATTGGTATATGCAGCAGCTGGTGTGTTGTACTGGTTGGCAAAAGGTCAGTTCTCTCACACATGTAATTGCACACACCCTACTTCCACACATCATCTCTGTGTAGAGATTGGTATATGCAGCAGCTGGTGTGTTGTACTGGTTGGCAAAAGGGTCAGTTCTCTCACACATGTAATTGCACACACCCTACTTCCACACATCATCTCTGTGTAGAGATTGGTATATGCAGCAGCTGGTGTGTTGTACTGGTTGGCAAAAGGGGTCAGTTCTCTCACACATGTAATTGCACACACCCTACTTCCACACATCATCTCTGTGTAGAGATTGGTATATGCAGCAGCTGGTGTGTTGTACTGGTTGGCAAAAGGGTCAGTTCTCTCACACATGTAATTGCACACACCCTACTTCCACACATCATCTCTGTGTAGAGATTGGTATATGCAGCAGCTGGTGTGTTGTACTGGTTGGCAAAAGGGTCAGTTCTCTCACACATGTAATTGCACACACCCTACTTCCACACATCATCTCTGTGTAGAGATTGGTATATGCAGCAGCTGGTGTGTTGTACTGGTTGGCAAAAGGGTCAGTTCTCTCACACATGTAATTGCACACACCCTACTTCCATGTAGGGTGCTCACATCATCTCTGTGTAGAGATTGGTATATGCAGCAGCTGGTGTGTTGTACTGGTTGGCAAAAGGGTCAGTTCTCTCACACATGTAATTGCACACACCCTACTTCCACACATCATCTCTGTGTAGAGATTGGTATATGCAGCAGCTGGTGTGTTGTACTGGTTGGCAAAAGGGTCAGTTCTCTCACACATGTAATTGCACACACCCTACTTCCACACATCATCTCTGTGTAGAGATTGGTATATGCAGCAGCTGGTGTGTTGTACTGGTTGGCAAAGGGTCAGTTCTCTCACACATGTAATTGCACACACCCTACTTCCACACATCATCTCTGTGTAGAGATTGGTATATGCAGCAGCTGGTGTGTTGTACTGGTTGGCAAAAGGGTCAGTTCTCTCACACATGTAATTGCACACACCCTACTTCCACACATCATCTCTGTGTAGAGATTGGTATATGCAGCAGCTGGTGTGTTGTACTGGTTGGCAAAGGGTCAGTTCTCTCACACATGTAATTGCACACACCCTACTTCCACACATCATCTCTGTGTAGAGATTGGTATATGCAGCAGCTGGTGTGTTGTACTGGTTGGCAAAAGGGTCAGTTCTCACACATGTAATTGCACACACCCTACTTCCACACATCATCTCTGTGTAGAGATTGGAATATGCAGCAGCTGGTGTGTTGTACTGGTTGCCAAAAGGGTCAGTTCTCTCACACATGTAATTGCATACACCCTACTTCCGACATCATCTCTGTGTAGAGATTGGAATATGCAGCAGCTGGTGTGTTGTACTGGTTGCCAAAAGGGTCAGTTCTCTCACACATGTAATTGTACACACCCTACTTCTGCACATCATCTCTGTGTAGAGATTGGTATATGCAGCAGCTGGTGTGTTGTACTGGTTGGCAAAAGGGTCAGTTCTCTCACACATGTAATTGCACACACCCTACTTCCACACATCATCTCTGTGTAGAGATTGGTATATGCAGCAGCTGGTGTGTTGTACTGGTTGGCAAAAGGGTCAGTTCTCTCACACATGTAATTGCACACACCCTTCTTCCACACATCATCTCTGTGTAGAGATTGGTATATGCAGCAGCTGGTGTGTTGTACTGGTTGGCAAAAGGGTCAGTTCTCTCACACATGTAATTGCACACACCCTACTTCCACACATCATCTCTGTGTAGAGATTGGTATATGCAGCAGCTGGTGTGTTGTACTGGTTGGCAAAGGGTCAGTTCTCTCACACATGTAATTGCACACACCCTACTTCCACACATCATCTCTGTGTAGAGATTGGTATATGCAGCAGCTGGTGTGTTGTACTGGTTGGCAAAAGGGTCAGTTCTCTCACACATGTAATTGCACACACCCTACTTCCACACATCATCTCTGTGTAGAGATTGGTATATGCAGCAGCTGGTGTGTTGTACTGGTTGGCAAAGGGTCAGTTCTCTCACACATGTAATTGCACACACCCTACTTCCACACATCATCTCTGTGTAGAGATTGGTATATGCAGCAGCTGGTGTGTTGTACTGGTTGGCAAAGGGTCAGTTCTCTCACACATGTAATTGCACACACCCTACTTCCACACATCATCTCTGTGTAGAGATTGGTATATGCAGCAGCTGGTGTGTTGTACTGGTTGGCAAAAGGGTCAGTTCTCTCACACATGTAATTGCACACACCCTACTTCCACACATCATCTCTGTGTAGAGATTGGTATATGCAGCAGCTGGTGTGTTGTACTGGTTGGCAAAAGGGTCAGTTCTCTCACACATGTAATTGCACACACCCTACTTCCACACATCATCTCTGTGTAGAGATTGGTATATGCAGCAGCTGGTGTGTTGTACTGGTTGGCAAAAGGGGTCAGTTCTCTCACACATGTAATTGCACACACCCTACTTCCACACATCATCTCTGTGTAGAGATTGGTATATGCAGCAGCTGGTGTGTTGTACTGGTTGGCAAAAGGGTCAGTTCTCTCACACATGTAATTGCACACACCCTACTTCCACACATCATCTCTGTGTAGAGATTGGTATATGCAGCAGCTGGTGTGTTGTACTGGTTGGCAAAAGGGTCAGTTCTCTCACACATGTAATTGCACACACCCTACTTCCACACATCATCTCTGTGTAGAGATTGGTATATGCAGCAGCTGGTGTGTTGTACTGGTTGGCAAAAGGGTCAGTTCTCTCACACATGTAATTGCACACACCCTACTTCCACACATCATCTCTGTGTAGAGATTGGAATATGCAGCAGCTGGTGTGTTGTACTGGTTGGCAAAAGGGTCAGTTCTCTCACACATGTAATTGCACACACCCTTCTTCCGACATCATCTCTGTGTAGAGATTGGAATATGCAGCAGCTGGTGTGTTGTACTGGTTGGCAAAAGGGTCAGTTCTCTCACACATGTAATTGCACACACCCTACTTCCCATCATCTCTGTGTAGAGATTGGAATATGCAGCAGCTGGTGTGTTGTACTGGTTGGCAAAAGGGTCAGTTCTCTCACACATGTAATTGCACACACCCTTCTTCCAACATCATCTCTGTGTAGAGATTGGAATATGCAGCAGCTGGTGTGTTGTACTGGTTGGCAAAAGGGTCAGTTCTCTCACACATGTAATTGCATACACCCTACTTCCGACATCATCTCTGTGTAGAGATTGGAATATGCAGCAGCTGGTGTGTTGTACTGGTTGCCAAAAGGGTCAGTTCTCTCACACATGTAATTGCACACACCCTACTTCCATACATCATCTCTGTGTAGAGATTGGTATATGCAGCAGCTGGTGTGTTGTACTGGTTGGCAAAGGGTCAGTTCTCTCACACATGTAATTGCACACACCCTACTTCCACACATCATCTCTGTGTAGAGATTGGTATATGCAGCAGCTGGTGTGTTGTACTGGTTGGCAAAAGGGTCAGTTCTCTCACACATGTAATTGCACACACCCTACTTCCACACATCATCTCTGTGTAGAGATTGGTATATGCAGCAGCTGGTGTGTTGTACTGGTTGGCAAAAGGGTCAGTTCTCTCACACATGTAATTGCACACACCCTACTTCCACACATCATCTCTGTGTAGAGATTGGTATATGCAGCAGCTGGTGTGTTGTACTGGTTGGCAAAAGGGTCAGTTCTCTCACACATGTAATTGCACACACCCTACTTCCACACATCATCTCTGTGTAGAGATTGGTATATGCAGCAGCTGGTGTGTTGTACTGGTTGGCAAAAGGGTCAGTTCTCTCACACATGTAATTGCACACACCCTTCTTCCACACATGTAATTGCACACCCTTGCTCACATCATCTCTGTGTAGAGATTGGTATATGCAGCAGCTGGTGTGTTGTACTGGTTGGCAAAAGGGTCAGTTCTCTCACACATGTAATTGCACACACCCTACTTCCACACATCATCTCTGTGTAGAGATTGGTATATGCAGCAGCTGGTGTGTTGTACTGGTTGGCAAAAGGGTCAGTTCTCTCACACATGTAATTGCACACACCCTTCTTCCACACATCATCTCTGTGTAGAGATTGGTATATGCAGCAGCTGGTGTGTTGTACTGGTTGGCAAAAGGTCAGTTCTCTCACACATGTAATTGCACACACCCTACTTCCACACATCATCTCTGTGTAGAGATTGGTATATGCAGCAGCTGGTGTGTTGTACTGGTTGGCAAAGGGTCAGTTCTCTCACACATGTAATTGCACACACCCTGTTTCCTTGTAGGGTGCTCACATCATCTCTGTTTAGAGATTGGTATATGCAGCAGCTGGTGTGTTGTACTGGTTGGCAAAAGGGTCAGTTCTCTCACACATGTAATTGCACACACCCTACTTCCACACATCATCTCTGTGTAGAGATTGGTATATGCAGCAGCTGGTGTGTTGTACTGGTTGGCAAAAGGGTCAGTTCTCTCACACATGTAATTGCACACACCCTTCTTCCGACATCATCTCTGTGTAGAGATTGGAATATGCAGCAGCTGGTGTGTTGTACTGGTTGGCAAAAGGGTCAGTTCTCTCACACATGTAATTGCACACACCCTTCTTCCACACATCATCTCTGTGTAGAGATTGGAATATGCAGCAGCTGGTGTGTTGTACTGGTTGGCAAAAGGGTCAGTTCTCTCACACATGTAATTGCACACACCCTACTTCCACACATCATCTCTGTGTAGAGATTGGTATATGCAGCAGCTGGTGTGTTGTACTGGTTGGCAAAGGGTCAGTTCTCTCACACATGTAATTGCACACACCCTTCTTCCACACATCATCTCTGTGTAGAGATTGGTATATGCAGCAGCTGGTGTGTTGTACTGGTTGGCAAAAGGGTCAGTTCTCTCACACATGTAATTGCACACACCCTACTTCCACATCATCTCTGTGTAGAGATTGGAATATGCAGCAGCTGGTGTGTTGTACTGGTTGGCAAAAGGGTCAGTTCTCTCACACATGTAATTGCACACACCCTTCTTCCACACATCATCTCTGTGTAGAGATTGGTATATGCAGCAGCTGGTGTGTTGTACTGGTTGGCAAAAGGGTCAGTTCTCTCACACATGTAATTGCACACACCCTACTTCCACACATCATCTCTGTGTAGAGATTGGTATATGCAGCAGCTGGTGTGTTGTACTGGTTGGCAAAAGGGTCAGTTCTCTCACACATGTAATTGCACACACCCTACTTCCACACATCATCTCTGTGTAGAGATTGGAATATGCAGCAGCTGGTGTGTTGTACTGGTTGGCAAAAGGGTCAGTTCTCTCACACATGTAATTGCACACACCCTACTTCCACCCCCCCACACACATGTAATTGCACACACCCTACTTCCGACATCATCTCTGTGTAGAGATTGGAATATGCAGCAGCTGGTGTGTTGTACTGGTTGGCAAAAGGGTCAGTTCTCTCACACATGTAATTGCACACACCCTACTTCCACACATCATCTCTGTGTAGAGATTGGTATATGCAGCAGCTGGTGTGTTGTACTGGTTGGCAAAAGGGTCAGTTCTCTCACACATGTAATTGCACACACCCTACTTCCACACATCATCTCTGTGTAGAGATTGGAATATGCAGCAGATGGTGTGTTGTACTGGTTGGCAAAAGGGTCAGTTCTCTCACACATGTAATTGCACACACCCTACTTCATCATCTCTGTGTAGAGATTGGAATATGCAGCAGATGGTGTGTTGTACTGGTTGGCAAAAGGGTCAGTTCTCTCACACATGTAATTGCACACACACCCTATGCTGACATCATCTCTGTGTAGAGATTGGAATATGCAGCAGATGGTGTGTTGTACTGGTTGGCAAAAGGGTCAGTTCTCTCACACATGTAATTGCACACACCCTACTTCCACACATGTAATTGCACACACCCTCCTTCCGACATCATCTCTGTGTAGAGATTGGAATATGCAGCAGCTGGTGTGTTGTACTGGTTGGCAAAAGGGTCAGTTCTCTCACACATGTAATTGCACACACCCTCCTTCCACACATCATCTCTGTGTAGAGATTGGTATATGCAGCAGCTGGTGTGTTGTACTGGTTGGCAAAAGGGTCAGTTCTCTCACACATGTAATTGCACACACCCTACTTCCACACATCATCTCTGTGTAGAGATTGGTATATGCAGCAGCTGGTGTGTTGTACTGGTTGGCAAAGGGTCAGTTCTCTCACACATGTAATTGCACACACCCCCACTTCTCTCACACATGTAATTGCACAACCTTCTTCCGACATCATCTCTGTGTAGAGATTGGAATATGCAGCAGCTGGTGTGTTGTACTGGTTGGCAAAAGGGTCAGTTCTCTCACACATGTAATTGCACACACCCTACTTCCACACATCATCTCTGTGTAGAGATTGGAATATGCAGCAGCTGGTGTGTTGTACTGGTTGGCAAAAGGGTCAGTTCTCACACATGTAATTGCACACACCCTTCTTCCGACATCATCTCTGTGTAGAGATTGGAATATGCAGCAGCTGGTGTGTTGTACTGGTTGGCAAAAGGGTCAGTTCTCTCACACATGTAATTGCACACACCCTTCTTCAGACATCATCTCTGTGTAGAGATTGGAATATGCAGCAGATGGTGTGTTGTACTGGTTGGCAAAAGGGTCAGTTCTCTCACACATGTAATTGCACACACACCCTATGCTGACATCATCTCTGTGTAGAGATTGGAATATGCAGCAGATGGTGTGTTGTACTGGTTGGCAAAAGGGTCAGTTCTCTCACACATGTAATTGCACACACACCCTACTTCCACCTTCTCTCACACATGTAATTGCACACACCCTTCTTCCGACATCATCTCTGTGTAGAGATTGGAATATGCAGCAGCTGGTGTGTTGTACTGGTTGGCAAAAGGGTCAGTTCTCTCACACATGTAATTGCACACACCCTTCTTCCAACATCATCTCTGTGTAGAGATTGGAATATGCAGCAGCTGGTGTGTTGTACTGGTTGGCAAAAGGTCAGTTCTCTCACACATGTAATTGCACACACCCGTCTCTCACACATGTAATTGCACACAACCTTCTTCCGACATCATCTCTGTGTAGAGATTGGAATATGCAGCAGCTGGTGTGTTGTACTGGTTGGCAAAAGGGTCAGTTCTCTCACACATGTAATTGCACACACCCTTCTTCCACACATCATCTCTGTGTAGAGATTAGTATATGCAGCAGCTGGTGTGTTGTACTGGTTGGCAAAGGGTCAGTTCTCTCACACATGTAATTGCACACACCCTCCTTCCACACATCATCTCTGTGTAGAGATTGGTATATGCAGCAGCTGGTGTGTTGTACTGGTTGGCAAAAGGGTCAGTTCTCTCACACATGTAATTGCACACACCCTTCTTCCACACATCATCTCTGTGTAGAGATTGGTATATGCAGCAGCTGGTGTGTTGTACTGGTTGGCAAAGGGTCAGTTCTCTCACACATGTAATTGCACACACCCTACTTCCACACATCATCTCTGTGTAGAGATTGGTATATGCAGCAGCTGGTGTGTTGTACTGGTTGGCAAAAGGGTCAGTTCTCTCACACATGTAATTGCACACACCCTTCTTCCAACATCATCTCTGTGTAGAGATTGGAATATGCAGCAGCTGGTGTGTTGTACTGGTTGGCAAAAGGGTCAGTTCTCTCACACATGTAATTGCACACACCCTTCTTCCACACATCATCTCTGTGTAGAGATTGGTATATGCAGCAGCTGGTGTGTTGTACTGGTTGGCAAAAGGGTCAGTTCTCTCACACATGTAATTGCACACACCCTACTTCCACACATCATCTCTGTGTAGAGATTGGAATATGCAGCAGCTGGTGTGTTGTACTGGTTGGCAAAAGGGTCAGTTCTCTCACACATGTAATTGCACACACCCTTCTTCCACACATCATCTCTGTGTAGAGATTGGTATATGCAGCAGCTGGTGTGTTGTACTGGTTGGCAAAGGGTCAGTTCTCTCACACATGTAATTGCACACACCCTTCTTCCGACATCATCTCTGTGTAGAGATTGGAATATGCAGCAGCTGGTGTGTTGTACTGGTTGGCAAAGGGTCAGTTCTCTCACACATGTAATTGCACACACCCTTCTTCCACCCCTTCTCTCACACATGTAATTGCACACACCCTTCTTCCGACATCATCTCTGTGTAGAGATTGGAATATGCAGCAGCTGGTGTGTTGTACTGGTTGGCAAAAGGGTCAGTTCTCTCACACATGTAATTGCACACACCCTTCTTCCACCTCACACATGTAATTGCACACACCCTCTTCCGACATCATCTCTGTGTAGAGATTGGAATATGCAGCAGCTGGTGTGTTGTACTGGTTGGCAAAAGGGTCAGTTCTCTCACACATGTAATTGCACACACCCTTCTTCCACCCACCCTTCTCTCACACATGTAATTGCACACACCTTCTTCCAACATCATCTCTGTGTAGAGATTGGAATATGCAGCAGCTGGTGTGTTGTACTGGTTGGCAAAAGGGTCAGTTCTCTCACACATGTAATTGCACACACCCTTCTTCCGACATCATCTCTGTGTAGAGATTGGAATATGCAGCAGCTGGTGTGTTGTACTGGTTGGCAAAAGGGTCAGTTCTCTCACACATGTAATTGCACACACCCTTCTTCCACTGACATCATCTCTGTGTAGAGATTGGAATATGCAGCAGCTGGTGTGTTGTACTGGTTGGCAAAAGGTCAGTTCTCTCACACATGTAATTGCACACACCCTTCTTCCTTGTAGGGTGGTCACATCATCTCTGTGTGGT